>NC_092337.1:389872500-390005000 GCF_046630445.1 Rutidosis leptorrhynchoides
ATGATATCTTTGCTTTAAAAAAAAAAACTTTTATAGTTAATGTACAATATGCATACATTAATTAATCAACCAAAATTGTGTCCCAAGTATTTTATTGAATTTTACCAAATGTGTGAGTAAATTAAAATATTGTGATTATTTTTGGATGCAAAGCAGGATGAGGAAATGGCTAATATTATTGGATGCAAAGCAGGTTCCTTCCCAATTACATATCTTGGTTTACCAATAGGTGCAAATATGAGAAAATCTTCAAATTGGAAACCGGTGGTAGAAAAATTTTGAAAAAAGACTTTCGGATTGGAAAGCGCGTGCGATGTCTTTCGGTAGACGTTTAACTCTTGTTAATTCGGTTTTGAATAGTCTTTCGTTGTATTAATTTTCGCTCTTCCGTGCTTAAAAAACTTGAGTGTGTGAGACGAAATTTTTTTTGGGGTGGGTCAGGTGACGAGAAAAAAATATCGTGGGTTAAATGGGATAATCATTCCATTCAGGCTCTATGGGTGCATAATTTTCTATAGGAACGTAATAATAACATTCCCATGTTGAGTGATAATCTCCACAGATTTCACAACCAGTTATTGTTTCGTCATTCGTGATAAAAGTTTGACCGAACGAATTTTTATCAACATTCGTTTGAGAGTATTGATTTAATTGATTTTGAAAATCAGAAAGAGTTTCCAAAATATTCTCGAAATTTTCCATAATGCGCTTATTACTAAATTTTAGCTACAATGTGGTGCATTTACTAATTATCCTATTAGTTATAAAACTAAAAATTATATAAGTTATCAAATTAATAGACTTTTCTGCTTTTGCCCACGTTTCGAATAGCCAAAAGATGCAGCAGGGAGCCAGGATCCTTTAAATCGGAAAATCCACAACTCAGCCACTAACAAATCCAACTATTACTACGAAGCAGAAAATTTTGGATGTCTATTAATTCAATCGCTTACAATAATTTTTTGTCGAAATTTAAAGATTCTAAAAATTCTATGTCCTATAAACTAGCGCGTAGAAACGAAAAAGAAAAAGAGCGTCGAAAAACGTCGAAAAAAAATGAGAAAGAAAAACGTTGAAACTTAAAAGTCTAAAAACTAAATCTAAAAAAGTTGCGCCTAAAGGTATTAAAACTTAAATGCAATTCTATTCGGAACACGACAATTACTTAAAAGGCACTAAAATTTATTAAAAACTAGAGCGATAAGTGATGTCGTGAAATTCTAAAGTGCCTAAGTCTTAATCTAAAGAAAAAGCACTTAAGGGATTTTACGGCAAAGCTTAAAAATCTAGAAATATGAAATAACTACGGAAAAAACTAAGTTAAAACTAATTACGAACGATAAATATACAAGTTACGATTTAAACGATAAAAAAAAAATTCAAAAAGAAGTTAAGTTGATAAAAATACAATTTTATAAAAATATTATTTTTACATTATTATTTTATAAAAATATTATTCTATATATTTAATAATAATATTTAAACTTAATATTACAAATTATAAATTAAAACTAGATATAAATATATATTAATTAATCAAAAATCCTAATTAGGTTTAGTAATAATAATTATAAAATTAAACCCTAAATTCGTAATTAATATAGTCCAAGGTTGCAGTCTGAGACTGCTCCGCAACTGCGGTGATTTGTGCCCGAGGTACTCCGCAACTGCGGATGTGTGCAGACTCAGATTGATTGCAGGCTCAATTCTTTCGGAAGTTTCAGTTTTATATTAAAACTTTTTTTAAGAGTTTTATATAATAACAGATAGATAATTTTTATAAAATAAAAAGAAACTTATATTTTAAAAAACTTAAAATAAAAATACTTTTATAACAAAATCTTAAAAATATAACTTTTTTTGTTATTATTTTTATATTATTTAAAACTTATAAAAAAAACTATATTTTTACAAAAAAAAAAAAATTAATTAAAAACTTATATATATATTTTCTATAGCGTTTTTCTTTCGGCTCCCTGGCAGCGGCGCCAAAAATACTTGATGTGTGCAGCGGTGTATACGAAATACTATTATTTTTTTACTACGAAATACTATTAAATACGATACAATTTACACAAGTTATTTATTTATTTATAGAATGGATATACCTAAACTCTGCTACAACACTATAGGCAGTGTACCTAATCGTAGAGTAGTATAGTTTTTAGTAAGTCCGGTTCGTTCCACAGGAGACGGCTTATTTTACACTATATTTTTATATAAATATATTTGTACAATATATATATATATATATATATATATATATATATATATATATATATATATATATATATATATATATATTACAATTATTATTATTATAAAAGGGGGGGGGGGTTTACCGTTTAATGACTGGTTTGTCGATTTTATATTTTAAGCAAAGCGTAAAGTAAATGACGATATTTAACTAACGATAAAATAAATAACAATAATTAAAATAATAATAAATAACAGTACGAGAAAATATGAAATAAAATATATTATGCTTATTTAAACTTCCGTACTCATGATGTTTGATGTTTCGATTTTAATTTATTACCCTGGGTTAATTGTTCTTTGTCCTGGATTATTTGATAATTCCATCTGGTTTTGTCCATAATAGTCCATCGGTCATAATTATAAAGTGCGAGGGTCTTCGCCAAATTAACCTTATACCCGAAGTCAAATATTCCGACTAATTGGGGAATTAAACTGTAACAAGGTCTTAATACTTTGTTTAATGAATACACCAGGTTATCTACTGCGTGTAATCCAAGGTTTTAATACTTTGTTAACAATTACACCAATTACCCTTGAATGTAATCCACCCCTGTTTTAATGAGTCCGTTGACTATTAATCCATCCCCGTGTCAGGTCAAATGAACAATTATTAGTATTTATAAATATCCAGCCTACCGTACCCAGTCAAGCGTATGTGGTTATATATAAATACGTCAAATTATAAATCTCTATATTAAATTAACGAGATATCATTTAGTTAATATAAAGCCCATTAATAGTCCATAGTCCAATTTTTAAAAGTGTCGGTCTTTTGTCCAAACCCCAATTATGGTCCAAAGCCCAATAACCCCGTCTTTAATATTTAGTCCAACATCACGATTACTTCGGCTTAAACAAGCATAATAATAACTTAAATACGAGACATTAATTTAAAAAGGAAGAACATAGCTTACAGTGGTTATTAATCGCGTAGTGTTACACGGACGGAACTCTGACTTTAAAACCCGTAAAATAACCTTTACATTACCCAAACTAATCTAATATAAAACTAAACTATATTATATATATATTATATATATATATATATATATATATATATATATATATATATATATATATATATATATATATATATATATATATATATATATATATATATATATATTATACAGAGCGAAGAGAGATTGATTATGGTGTATTGGATTCGGCAGAAGGCACGGTATTTATAGGCCAGATTTGATTTCTGTATCTCCGCGATCGCGATGGATTTAGGCATGGAAACTCCGCGATCGCGAGACACCCATTTCCAGCTCACACTTGAATTTTAAACGTGGGCTGCTGAATTTTTCAATATATAATATAATATATATAATTTTATATAATTATATTTATATTATATTCTTGTGCATAGTTCACTTGTAATTTTAGCTCCGTTGTCTCGTACGTTGATTGTTGGTTCATGTATCGGTTTCGGATTTTCGAACGTCTTTTCGTATGATTTAATATCTTGTACTTTACGTTTCGCGGCTTGTACTCTTGTCATTTTTAGACGTTTCTCATCAATAATTTGAACCACTTGGATTGTGTCTTGTACATTTGAGCTTTTTGGTCATTTGCGACTTCAAATCGTCGTTTTCTTCTTTTGTCTTCGCACTTATTTATTTAAACGATTATTACATAAAAATAGAACAATATTAACTAAAAGCTTTACATATTGGAAGGATATTGCGCCTAAATATATGTTCATTTGGAGCACTATCACCGACCAAAAGACGTCCGCTACCCAAGGCCCATAAAATGGTCGGTTAACAACAAGAGAAATTTTACAGAGAGTGGGAGTCGAACCCCGACCTCACATATAGGAAGACAAGTCACTATCATTATAGGTATACACTAATTGTCACTGCTCACGAGGGCATTTTAGTCAATTCACAATTCTTAGCATTTCTTTCACATCCAATTTTACTTTTTCCTAAATGCTTACATTAACATAGTTTTAATAATTCTTCACTGACTTGAACCCCACTCATGGTTGAGTGGTCACAGGTTCACCCTAATAAGTTTACTTATTATGAGAGATAAGGTCATAGGTTCGATTTCTGTCTCTTAAGAAGTCCCTAAGGGAGGTTTAAGCAATCATATTCAGAATTCAGGTCCGATCGCCTGCTGTTCGGGATGAGTTAAGGTTCACACGTGCACTCATAGTAAATGATCGCGAAGATGGTAATACCCCCGTCTCTAGGTGATGTCGAGGACCTGTCTTTCAAACAAAATAATTCTTCACCGCATATTATTGATGTAGTTTTTTATTAATTAAATTAAACAAATTATTACAGGCTCTCATCTGATCTGGAACTGATGTGCTAATGCCTATGCGTAGAGGTACATTGCACCACTGTATAAATGACACCTGGATTGTTTTTGCTCTGATGAGCTATTTCTACTTTTTAATATTTAATTCTTGTGGAAGAGAACAAGGTGGCATAAAGTGGAAACATAATGCTCCGTATAATATTGTATGTTTTACCAAATCTCAGTTGACTAGTGTTTCTTGGATTATAACAAACGTTATAATCCGTATTATATTTTTTCTTTTTATCAGCGGCAGCATTTTGTTGAGCAAAGTATTTTTACAAATTCATTAAAATTAATTTTACAATAAAAATTTGCATTATAGAAGTAAAATCTTCCTAAAATTCGTGCCCCTTGAATTATTTACTCGAACTCAATTGAACCTTGAACCTTCTGCTAATTAAGCTAGGCCAGTTGTTTTTCGTTCCTTTGTTTTCTAGATGAAGATAATTTCCTATAACATAAGAAGTTTTGGGGTCGGGATAGATAGTAAATTTGGTGAAGCTAAGAGAATTATTCGTAAAGAAAAACCTTCTTTCTTAGCTTTGCAAGAAACGAAGCTTCATCTTGTGGATAATCTTTGGGTCAAATCGTTGTGGGGTAACTCAGATTATGAATTTATTCAGCAAGAGATGGTCGGGAAATCGGGGGGTCAATTGTTGATTTGGGATAAACAGGAATTTGAGGCGCCTGATGTCATCAAAGAAGATCATGTTGTAGGTGTTCGAGGAAAATGGATAGGCAACGATAGTATTATAATTGTGTTGAATGTATACAGGCCTCACGATGATATTAAGAAGCAAAAATTGTGGGACTGTCTAGGAAAACTTATTGATAATAATGAGGCTTGGGTTCTTTGCGGGGATTTTAACGAAGTTAGGGGACCGTCGGAAAGATTTAATTGTGAATTCGTGGAGAACATAGCACGGTGGTTTAATGACTTTATCAGAGATAACAGCCTGGTAGATATACCTATGGGTGGTAGGATTTTTACTCGCTTTAGTGACGACGGTACCAAATTCAGTAAATTGGATCGGTTCCTTGTATCCGAAAGTTTTCATCAACTATGGAACAACCTTTCCTCGGTAGCCCTTGACCGAACTAAATCCGATCACTGTCCCATTATGCTGTGCAATGACGTTAAAGATTTTGGAACCAAGCCCATAAAAGTTTTTGATATTTGGCTCGAGGATGATGAAGCTGTTCAAATAATTAAAGATGTATGGCTAGAAAGCAATTCTAGTGGGGCTCATAAAGATAGTAGGTTCTTGAGAAAACTCAAAAGTGCTAAGTTTGTGCTAAAAAACTAGAGCAAGACAAAGTTTGGGAATTTAGATGATGAGATTGAGGCCCATAAAAACGCAGCATCAGCCCTTGAACTAAAAGCTGAAATGGTAAAACTTAATGATAACGAGTTAGAAGATTGGAAAAAGGAAAGAAAGCAGTAGATGGAAAAAGAAAAAACTAAAGCAAGCATGATGAGACAAAAAGCTCGGGTTCGTTGGGCCTTAGAGGGTGATGAAAACACAAATTTTTTTCATAACCTAATAAGGAACAAATATAACAAAAGTAACATCAGGGGGTTCAACATTAATGGAAATTGGAACGAAAACCCATCCGAGATTAAATCTGTAATTTTCGAGCATTTTAAAAAACTCTTCGAGGAGCCTGACCTTTCTCGACCTTCCATGGATAACTTGTCATATCCATCCGTCACAGCTTTTGATGCCGAGTGAAATATCCCGTTCATATTGATTATAAACGTTCCATATTAATTGATTTCGTCGTGAGGTTTTGACCTCTATATGAGACATTTTTCAAAGACTGCATTCGATTTTAAAACAAACCATAACCTTTAAAATATTACGACGATTATCAAATACTGATAATCTAAAATATAGCTTTTTTCACACGACCATTACATATGTAGTGACCCGAACTTTTCCGAACCTTTCTATGATTATATGTTTAATGAAAACTATATTTACATGATTAAATGTTTCCAACATGTTAAGCAATCAAACTTGTTAAGACTTGGTTAATTGAAATGAAAATTTTGTAAACGTCTGATTACCCAGTTTGACCAATGATTCACGAATGCTATAAGTTGTATATGACATGATGATACATAAATGAATAAATATATATGTTTAACATGATATAATGATCATCAAGTATCTCATTAAAAATAGTAACAATAAGTTATATACTTAAAAAGGAGACTATTGACGTATGAAACTCGAAACGATACATATAACGATTATCGTTATAACCACGTCTTACTAAATATATATGAAGCATATTAATACATTATTATATTATCTATAACATGATAATATGATAATTAAATATATCATTAAGTGTATTAACAATGAACTACATAAGTAAAAACAAGACTACTAACTTAAGAATTTCGAAACGAGACATATATGTAATGATTATCGTTGTAACGACATTTAAATGTATATATCATATTAAGATATATTAATATATCATAATATCATGATAATATAATAATTTAAAATCTCATTTGATATTATAAACTTTGGGTTAACAACATTTAACAAGATCGTTAACCTAAAGGTCTCAAAACAACACTTACATGTAACGACTAACGATGACTTAACGACTCAGTTAAAATGTATATACATGTAGTGTTTTAATATGTATTCATACACTTTTGAAAGACTTCAAGACACTTATCAAAATACTTCTACTTAACAAAAATGCTTACAATTACATCCTCGTTCAGTTTCATCAACAATTCTACTCGTATGCACCCGTATTCGTACTCGTACAATACACAGCTTTTAGATGTATGTACTATTGGTATATACACTCCAATGATCAGCTCTTATCAGCCCATGTGAGTCACCTAACACATGTGGGAACCATAATTTGGCAACTAGCATGAAATATCTCATAAAATTACAAAAATATGAGTAATCATTCATGACTTATTTACATGAAAATAAAATTACATATCCTTTATATCTAATCCATACACCAACGACCAAAAATACCTACAAACACTTTCATTCTTCAATTTTATTCATCTAATTGATCTCTCTCAAGTTCTAACTTCAAGTTCTAAGTGTTCTTCATAAATTCTACAAGTTCTAGTTACATAAAATCAAGAATACTTTCAAGTTTGCTAGCTCACTTCCAATCTTGTAAGGTGATCATCCAACCTCAAGAAATCTTTGTTTCTTACAGTAGGTTATCATTCTAATACAAGGTAATAATCATATTCAAACTTTGGTTCAATTTCTATAACTATACCAATCTTATTTCAAGTGATGATCTTACTTGAACTTGTTTTCGTGTCATGATTCTGCTTCAAGAACTTCGAGCCATCCAAGGATCCGTTGAAGCTAGATCCATTTTTCTCTTTTCCAGTAGGTTTATCCAAGGAACTTAAGGTAGTAATGATGTTCATAACATCATTCGATTCATACATAAAAAGCTATCATATTCGAAGTGGTAAACTAGTAATCACTAGAACATAGTTTAGTTAATTTTAAACTTGTTCGCAAATAAAGTTAATCCTTCTAACTACACTTTTAAAATCAACTATACACATGATCTATATCTATATGATATGCTAACTTAATGATTTAAAACCCGAAAACACGATAAACACCATAAAACTGGATTTACGCCGTCGTAGTTACAACCGGGGGCTGTTTTGGTTTGGATAATTAAAAACTATGAAAAACTTTGATTTAAAAGCTATACTTCTGGGAAAATGATTTTTCTTATGAACATGAAACCATATCCAAAAATCATGGTTAAACTCAAACTGAAAGTATGTTTTTCAAAACAGTCATCAAGATGTCGTTCTTTCGACGGAAATGACTACCTCTTTCAAAAACGACTTGTAACTTGTATTTTCGACTATAAACCTATACCTTTTCTGTTTAGTTTCATAAATTCAAGTTCAATACGAAACCGTGGCCCCTTAAATCACTCAAAACGGATTAGAAACGAAGAAATGGCGAGCAAAACAAAATTGGTAAAAACTACTCATTTTAGCTACGTGAAAATTGGTAACAAATCTATTCCAACCATAACTTAATCAACTTGTATTGTATATTATGTAATCTTGAGATACCATAGACACGTATACAATGTTTTGACCTATCATGTCGACACATATATATATATTTCGGAACAACCATAGACACTCTATATGTGAATGTTGGAGTTAGCTATACAGGGTTGAGGTTGATTCCAAAATATATATAGTTTGAGTTGTGATCAATACTGAGATATGTATACACTGGGTCGTGGATTGATTCAAGATAATATATATCGATTTATTTCTGTACATCTAACTGTGGACAACTAGTTGTAGGTTACTAACGAGGAAAGCTGACTTAATAAACTTAAAACATCAAAATGTATTAAAAGTGTTGTAAATATATTTTGAACATACTTTGATATATATGTACATATTTGTTATAGGTTCGTGAATCGACCAGTGGCCAAGTCTTACTTCCCGACGAAGTAAAAAATCTGTGAAAGTGAGTTATAGTCCCACTTTTAAAATCTAATATTTTTGGGATGAGAATACATGCAGGTTTTATAAATGATTTACAAAATAGACACAAGTACGTGAAACTACATTCTATGGTTGAATTATCGAAATCGAATATGCCCCTTTTTATTAAGTCTGGTAATCTAAGAATTAGGGAACAGACACCCTAATTGACGCGAATCCTAAAGATAGATCTATTGGGCCTAACAAACCCCATCCAAAGTACCGGATGCTTTAGTGCTTCGAAATTTATATCATATCCGAAGGGTGTCCCGAAATGATGGGGACATTCTTAAATATGCATCTTGTTAATGTCGGTTACCAGGTGTTCACCATATGAATGATTTTTATCTCTATGTATGGGATGTGTATTGAAATATGAAATCTTGTGGTCTATTATTATGATTTGATAATATATAGGTTAAACCTATAACTCACCAACATTTTTGTTGACGTTTTAAGCATGTTTATTCTCAGGTGATTATTAAGAGCTTCCGCTGTTGTATACTTAAATAAGGACGAGATTTGGAGTCCATGCTTGTATGATATTGTGTAAAAACTGCATTCAAGAAACTTATTTCGTTGTAACATATTTGTATTGTAAACCATTATGTAATGGTCGCGTGTAAACAGGATATTTTAGATTATCATTATTTGATAATCTACGTAAAGCTTTTTAAACCTTTATTGATGAAATAAAGGTTATGGTTTGTTTTAAAATGAATGCAGTTTTTGAAAAATGTCTCATATAGAGGTCAAAACCTCGCAACGAAATCAATTAATATGGAACGTTTTTAATCAATAAGAACGGGACATTTCAACATAATGGTTTACAATTATATTACACATCAACATAAGTCTTCGAATGCAGTTTTTAAACAATATTATACAAGCATGAACTCCAAATCTTGTCCTTAATTTAGTATGCAACAGCGGTAGCTCTTAATAATCACCTGAGAATAAACATGCTTAAAACGTCAACAAAATTGTTGGTGAGTTATAGGTTTAACCTACATATTATTAAATCATAATAATAGACCACAAGATTTCATTTTTATAACACATCTCTTATCAGGCATTTGGCAAACTGCATAGAGATAAAAATCATTCATATGTTGAACACCTGGTAACCGACGTTAACTTAATGCATAGAATATCCCCAAAACAGATTCTCTCGTCTGTATAATAATCTCGAAGTACCAAACCATCCATAACCTGAATGGGGGTTGTTAAGCCCAATAGATCTATCTTTAGGATTCGCGTCAATTAGGGGCCATTTCCCTAATTCTTAGGCTACCAGACTTGAAGGGCGATATTCGGTTTAATAATCCAACCATAGAATGTAGTTTTGCGTACTTGTGTCTATTTTGTAAAACATTTATAAAGCTGCATGTATTCTCATCCCAAAATATTAGATTTTAAAAGTGGGACTATAACCCACTTTCACAGATTTTTACTTCGTCGGGAAGTAAGACTTGTCCACTGGTCGATTCACGAACCTATAACAAATATGTACATATATATAAAAGTATGTTCAAAATATATTTACAATATTTTTTAATAAGTTTTAATGTTTTAAATATTTTCAGTCAGCTGTCCTCGTTAGTTACCTACAACTAGTTGTCCATAGTTAGATGTACATAAATAAATTGATATATATTATCTTGACCCAATCCACAACCCAGTGTATACACGTCTCAGGCAAGATCACAAATCAAAGTATATATATATTTTTGGAATCAACCTCAACCCTGTATAGCTAACTCCAACATTACTGCATATAGAGTGTCTATGGTTGTTCCAAATAATATATATAGATGGGTCGATATGATATGTCATAACATTTGCATACATGTCTATGGTATCCCAAGATTACATAATATATTAGAATACATGTATAATACAATATAAGTTAGCTAGGATATGATTTGTATAGATTTGTTACCAATTTTCACGTAGCTACAACAAGTAAAAATATCCAATCTTGTTTTACCCACAACTTCTTCGTTTTAAATCCGTTTTGAGTGAATCCAATTGCTATATTTTCATATTGATCTTAAGTTTATGAATCTATATAGAAAAAGTATAAGTTTATAGTCGGAAATATAGGTTACAAGTCGTTTTTGTAAAGGTAGTCATTTCAGTCGAAAGAACGACGTCTAGATGACCATTTTGGAAAACATACTTCCATTTTGAGTTTAATCATGATTTTTGGATATAGTTTCATGTTCATAAGAAAAATCATTTTCCCAGAAGAACAACTTTTAAATCAAAGTTTATCATAGTTTTTAATTAACTAACCCAAAACAGCCCGCGGTGTTACTACGACGGCGTATATCCAGTTTTACGGTGTTTTTCGTGATTTTAGGTTTTAAATCATTAAGTTGGCATATCATATAGATATAGAACATGTATTTAGTTGATTTTAAAAGTAAATTTAGAAGGATTAACTTTTGTTTGCGAACAAGTTTAGAATTAACTAAACTATGTTCTAGTGATTACAAGTTTAAACCTTCGAATAAGGTAGTTTTATATATATGAATTGACTGATGTTATGAACATCATTACTACCTCAGGTTTTATGGATAAACCCACTGGAAATGATAAATATATTTCTAGCTTCAAAGGATCCTTGGATGGCTTGAAAGTTCTTGAAGCAGAATCATGACACGAAAACAAGTTCAAGTAAGATTTCCACTCTAAATAAGATTGTTAGAGTTATAGAAATTGAATCAAAGTTTGAATATGAGTATTACCTTGTATTAGAAAGATATCTTACTGTAAATAAGAAAGATTTCTTGAGGTTGGATGATCACTTTAAAAGATTGGAAGTAAGCTCGCAAACTTGGAAGTATTCTTGATTTTATGAAACTAGAACTTATAGAATTTATGAAGAACACTTAGAACTTGAAGATAGAACTTGAGAGAGATCAATTTGATGAAGAAAATTGATGAATGAAAGTGTTTGTAGGTGTTTTTGGTCGTTGGTAAATGGATTAGATATAAAGGATGTGTAAATAATAATGAAGAGTCAAATGTAAATTGGAATGATTCGTGGATTGATTCACAAGTTTCCGAAGAGGAACCGGAAGAAGAGTCGGAACTGGAAGAAGAATCGGAACCGAAATAAGAATCGGAACCGGAAGAAGAAATAGAACCAGTGGGGGAAATAATAAAACGGTTAAGTAGAAGAAAATTCTCAACCAACCGACCAAAGTTAATTATGGTCAATGGTGTTTCCGCCAAGGAAGGAAAGTATTGGGAGGATTACCAATTCTCCGATGAATCAGATCCTGACAAGGATTCCGATGATGTTATAGAAATTACCCCAACACAATTTAATAAGGCAAAAGAGAACAATAAGAGAAAGGGCATAAAAATAGAGAAATTTGATTCCAAACCCGATGAACTTTATATGTATCGTCAACACTCGTATTTCTTAAGTTATGACAATAACCCGGGAACCTCTAAACCACCAGGTTTTTCTAAACCAATGTGGAAAACGATGGCTCGTATTAGGGGAACATCATATATCCCTAGAAACTTGGCAAAACGAACCAAAACCGAAGAAGAAGAAATGAGCGAGTTGGAATAAGATAGTTGTATTCGTGTGGTGTAATATATGTAGTATAGTGTGCTTATGCTTTATGATATATGTAAAAATTGCTTATATTAATAAGTATTTTTTTTATGAATCTAACTCTTGTCTATTTTACAGTATAAAAACACAAAATGGATAGACAACCCAATATTTTAAGAGACCTACCCGGAGACATGATTGATGAAATCTTGTCTAGAGTCGGTCAGAATTCCTCGGCAGAACTATTTAAGGCGAGATCAATTTGTAAGACATTCGAAGAACGTTCCAAGAATGCCTTGGTTTATAAAAGGCTTTCGTTCGAAAGATGGGTGATATCACATTGGAAAATCCATAAGTTACGATGTGTTTACTTGGACGCATATATTGCGGGGAACCCAAATGCTATTTTACGCAACGGGTTAAGAAATTATTTTGACTCAATATATCCGAATATAGGACTTCGTGATTTAGAAAAAGCGGCTAACATGCAACATAAAGAAGCATGTTATGCTTACGGGTTAGTAATGTTCGCTTCTCACCAAAGTGAGAACAAGAACATCGGGCTATAACTATTAAACAAAACGTTCCCTCAAGTGACGGAGTCGGTAATTGGGGTAAGAAATGAGGTTTTTAGATTGTTACAGGACTGTTGGACATTACGTAACCCTCGTCCCTTTGACGACGTTATAACACGCTGTCTTATCAACGGCCATAACGGTTATGTTCCACAAGACCAAGGATGGGAAGTAGTCCTAGTAAAACCAGAATGCATGAGTTGTTTCTGGACGTATGAATTACGTGTCTTTATTGCCTTTGCTGAACGAATTGTGTACTAGCTAGAATTATCTTCACAACCATCTTGTATCAAATTTATTGTGTGCTATATTTCATGCTATATGTAAAATAAGCGGTATTGTAAGTTTGTAAAATATTGTGTAAAAGTTTGAACGCGAAATATTATTATAATCAGTTTTTCATATAGAATTGTAGTAGTTGAATTGTATATTAGCTACTAAGTATGAACTTAACGGGTAGGTACTACCCGAATTTAAACTTATAAAATGCTAATATGAAGAAAAAGCTTTTATAAATGAGTTCATATTATGCTACGAGATACTATTGACTACTCTTAATATTCTGTATGATTAACTTGTTTCATTTGACTATTTTGAAGGAAATGGAACCAACTACTCGACACACCTTGAATATGAGCGAAGAGGAATTTCGTGCCTTTCTTGCTTCAAACATAGCCGCAGTACAGGCTGCGCTACATACCAACAATAACCTTGGATCTAGCAGTACAGGAAATCGTGTAGGATGCACCTACAAAGAATTCACTGCCTGCAAATCTTTGGAATTTGATGGAACCAAAGGACCGATCGGATTGAAATGGTGGACCGAGAAGGTCGAATCGGTGTTTGCCATAAGTAAGTGTACTGTAGAGGAAAAAGTGAAGTACGCTACGCATACCTTTATAGGTACTGCGTTAACATGGTGGAATACCTATCTAGAGCAAGTGGGACAAGATGATGCTTACGCACTACCGTGGTCAGCATTCAAGCACTTGATGAACGAGAAGTACCGTCCCAGAACCGAGGTCAATAAGCTCAAGACAGAACTTAGAGGGTTACGAACCCAAGGATTTGATATTACCACGTATGAAAGACTATTCACAGAATTGTGCCTATTGTGTCCGGGAGCGTTCGAAGATGAGGAAGAGAAGATCGACGCGTTTGTGAAAGGATTACCGGAAAGAATCCAAGAAGATATAAGTTCACACGAGCCCGCCTCCATACAACAGGCATGTAGAATGGCTCACAAACTAGTGAACCAGATTGAGGAAAGAATTAAAGAACAGGCGGCTGAAGAGGCCAATGTGAAGCAAGTCAAATGTAACGACCCAAATCCATTTAACCAAAAACAGAGTACATTTTTTTTATATTTAGTTAGGTCCCATTAATATAATACATTTTCAACTCTGTTTTAATCGAAACATAACATCATAAGGATACGTTTAACAATCTATCATGACCCTTGGCACACAAATTACACTTTACAAAATCATTTGTAATAATGACCCGATCACAAGAAATACGGGTTAAGACTCAATAACCCAACCCAATACCAAGAGCATAATCTCGGGGACTACCAAATCCCCCATCCGCGTCCAAATATCCAAAAGCTACCCCGTCGAGCCCAAGCGCTCCTAAGCATCTAGTCTACAACTAGCTAGCTTCATAATCACAATACCTGTAAAAAGGTAAACAACGAGAGGGGTAAGCATAAAGCTTAGTGAATGCAATAATTATACACATACATATATAATATACCTACTTGCAAACACTTACTCACATACCGCATACATGCTAGCAAACACAATTAGCTTATCGTCACAAATACAAGCTATAACCTCCAATAATCATGCTAGCATAACACAAGCATATATAACATGAACAAAGTAATATGCTTACACTACAACACAATAACCATGGTTAACCAATCGTACAAGGGATGGTACTCGAATTTCCCATTGGTGTTCATAACATCCATTAGTGTACTTAGCACCTCGTATCACTATCCCCCGGGTGGCATCTTAACACCTCGATACTTCACCCTCGGGTGGCGTCTTAACACCTCGACACTTCACCCTTTAACATGGAGTGGCGTCTTAACACCTCGACACTTCACTCCTAGGTGGCATCTTAACACCTCGATGCTTCACCTCGAGTGGCATCTTAACACCTCGATGCTTCACTCGTCACGTGAAACGTGGTGTCTTAACACCTCGACACTTCACATCTCACGCTACCACAAATAAATATATTATATACCTACGCATATAATTATTCCACTCACCTCGTGAACTCGAGCATTACAAACCATGCACGAAATCTTCACCACACGCAACCGAGCAAGATTTTACCTATAATACGCATATAGGCATACACATAACCAACATACAACCCCATTTGGACTCTCGACCCGCCCAAATGAACAACAAGTGCAAAATATACCCTTTTGCACTTTTAACGCTACCCGAAGGTCCAAAACTAGCGAGACTAGTTCCCGCGTTCTCGAAATACCCAATTATGTCAACTTTAACCTTTAAATGCATACTAGCTCGTATTTTACACAAAACCCATTCCATGGTTGACCAAGTTTGACTTTATTGCTAAAACACCAAATTTTAACCTAAAATCACTTCTCGCGAGTAATTACATGAAAAGCATCATTTAACACTCAACAAAAGTGTTTAACATCCAATTAATCCAAATTAGTGTCATCCTCAATTTTGACCCAATTCAAATTGCTCATTTTGACCAAAGTCATAAAACGCCCCAAAATCACTAACGACTAGTGATTATATTTCCAAGACAACCACTAACACTTAAATCAAGTATTTACCTACTTGATTTACCAAAACTTGATTTAAAACTTAATTTGACAACGAATCGAGCTTACTTGTCCCAAAATACCCATTCGACCCGTTTTGACCTAAATTAGGGTTTACACCCAAAAACCAAGTCAACACAAGTGTTCTAAGGTTTAAACAACACACGCAAGATCTAAACTTACAATTTAATCAATCGAAACCCTAAGTCACCCATTTAGGCTTACTTACATGAATTTTACCCAAAACCCCCAAATTTCACAATAAAATGGGTTTATAACTCTAACTAACACAAACCCTAACTCAAACAAGAAATCAAACACTACAATTCGGATTAGGGTTTACCTCAAGCACCAAAATGAGCTCTAGTAGCTAGAAACACCAAGGAGAACCAAAACCCGCTTCCAATTTGGGCAAAAATCACCATCTTCATCATTAACTCAAGCTTCCTCTCTCTAGAAACTCATCTCTCTCTCTCTAAGATTGGGAGTGTTTGAATGGATGTCAAAATGATCCAAAAGTGGATCTAAAACTGATATTAAAGCCACAAATCCGTCCATAAGTGAAATACCAACTTTGCCCCTCATTTAACTCATTAAAAGGCTGAAAAGTACCAGAACGTGCCTATTGTCGCGCCGCGGAGCAGGTTTGTCGCGTCGTGGCCCAAAGGGTGGTTTTAGATCACTTTTTTTAAGCTTTCTGACCCTCAAAATAGGCATTTGTCGCGCCGTGGCCATTCTGGTCGCGCCGCGGCATTTGCCTGTTTCATCTGAACTTCAGCAAACTTGTTTTGGCCATAACTTTTTGACCGTAACTCCGTTTTCGATGAATCAAATATCGTTGGAAACGTAATAAGATTTTCTTTCCAATGGTAAGGCTTTGAAACATCAACACAAACTTTATTTGGGGTCGAAAAGGTACGTACACACCTTGTGACTCCAAACAACGTCTAGTTTTCTTCGACGTTCGAGCAAGCAACACGTACATGTCTCGTACACTTCATACACGCATCGTACACCATAAATACATTATGTACAATAAATATTTGGGTCTTACAACTCTCCCCCACTTAAACTCGATCACGTCCTCGTGATCTTCGTCACTTAACCCATCCGGACCTACATCCTATGGTCCTTCGACGTACTTTCGAACTCGAAGTCTACGAAATTTCCCGCAACACGAAGATCTTACACCGCACTTAAGCGACCCTTCCGATGAATCACCCCCTTTCAACTTAATCTCCATCCGCGATTTACCAAATCCACGAATCCGAGCACTAGAAACTTGCTCAATCCCTCACATCGGGAAGAACTCAACCAATCTCGTACCGAGATATCACCCCTTTGGTATACCCTTAACAAGTACAATGCCAATAGTAGCCACGTCCTACAATAAGGTCAACATCCAAAACGACGAAGACCGAGTAAAAGTAAATCCTTACGAATAACACTTACCACTTAACATCCCTTCAAGTTCTCTCGGCTATAACTCGCAACAAGCTACATCCTTAACTATATCACCCAACACGATCTACTAGGTCCACTACGCTGTGACCCAAGTCTTGCATTAATCCAAATCGAGAAGGATTCATGCCGCATTAAAACTCCGTGCTTCACCGGTTCATAAATTTACACTCAACCGTTCAATCATGAATGTTCTCCGATTCAAGAACCAACTCCCCTCGTCTCCACAACCGGGCCATTCCTTCAACGAAGAAATTTCGGTATCACCAACCAATCACACTAGGGATACAAACTTTCCCATGAATGGATCCGCACACGACCTTCCGTCTCTGAATTAATCCAGGACGACAATAATACACCACAAGTTAGACAAAACATCAACACTCGACACAGGGTTTCTCCCCTAAACCCAACAACACATCCATACAATACGGCTTCCTATCACTAGCATGGAAACTATTTGTGTACTAGAATCCTGTCAATAGCGAATTATCATCCCAACAATTCGCAATTCGTCACGCGACCTCCAAAAGTATTCACCAATGTCAGGTGAATCCTCCAACCTAGGCCGTCCGTTAAGGATGGTTTCGACATTTCAATGCGGCTAACGGGTCGCATCACTAGGGAATGCACCCTTGCAAACAAACAAAACCCGCGTGTCTCTATGTGAGACAATCGAAAATAGAACTCCCCGCCCCACAATCATCCATAAAGTGGAATAATCCACCGATAATATCCACAATCACGTTTCCCGAAAGGGAAAATACAGTATCCATACCGAAATCGAACTCGTACCTACTCAACAGCACTATCCGGGTTTCGCACCAACCCAATTTTACATCACGAGAGCACCTGCAATAACAGTTACATTCTCTCACTTCCGTGATATCCAACTTCACACTTGGTCTCATACCGCACTTGGTACTGCACGACCACCTTATACAAGAAGACTTACGCTTCACTTGATCTAACACCACCGGATATTCCTCGGGCGGCAGTAAAAACTCCCCCACCTAGGATTTATCTCTCCATTCTCACCGCCAAGATGATAACATCCCGCGGAATTGTAATTTCACGTCATACCTGACCATTCTCACCGTTGGTCATAAACATCAAATCACCGTAAATTCACTTTAGGCTCTTAGAGCCGACATGTACTATCACTTGAGACGTCGTACACGCGACGACATCGCACCGTCATACCACAAATCATAATTTACAGCTCTTCATCGTTCGCAAAGCGAACTCCACCAAAGTCCCACACACGCCTCTATGACTAGGCATATGCCACTCCGCTTAATCAGTCATGCATCACAGTCGAGATCACCCGACCTTCTACGCAACGAACCATCATCAACAATTGCTCACTCTCATGGAGAAAAGTGACCAAATCTGACACAATAATTGCATCGACCGCAATATCAACGCTTCATCATAACCTTCGACCTAATCGACCATTAAGTCCATCACCGGATCACCGGTCCTCCTTACCCGTCTAACACTTAAGAGCAACAATATTCGCTCATCCTCCACTTCATAAGAAGTATTTACTGCAATGCTCTTAAACTTCGACTTTCACAACCGTCGAATTACTATCACCCGTCGATCACTATCTAAAATCTTCGATGCTTCCAAGGGTATCTCACGGGCACCCTAAGCACAAAGTGATCACACCATCACCGGAGTTGAACATTACACTAGCAGGTATAAGAGGGCACCTGACGCCGTGTCATGCAGACTCCCACCACAATCAACCGAATTTTAGAAACTCGACCTTTAGGTTCCATACACCCGATGTCACCTATCTCTCTATAGTAATGACCCGAAGTCATATCCACCCGACAAAACCTTACAGTTTATCGTCTTATCGAAATTTCCTAGCGATCACACGCTACCCGCAATTTCCGCAAGGCCAAATGATATAGCCTAATGAGGCCCTTCATCTAACACAAGGAGATGCTCAGGGATACCAAGTCTTACACCCTTCTACATCTCGATAAAACCACTGCTACAAGGGATATTCCATTAGGAATGTTGCCCTATAATCTACAACACACTAACGCAATCAACATTACACGGGTCCCACTCCCATGAGTTTAACGACCCGAAGACTCCTCGATTCGCCAATTCCAAGGCGACTCGCAATTAGAATCCTAACACGATTTTCTACCCACACACTCTACCGAGTGTAACTCAAAACTACAATCATTAGACTTGTCGCATTCCATTACGGAATTCAAGCCCTCGTCGCACACACGAAAGCGTAAATCGGTCATCCTAGTTACAATGGGTAACTAAAACCAATTACAATCTCAATAATGCACCCACTACTTAGGGTGGCTAAGCACGCACCAAACTCGTGAGTTAACTCGCTCACTTAACTAACCGATTCCATCGTAACACTTCACGACTCGCAACAAACCCGATGCGACTACAAGCACATCACCCGAGACAACTATCACTTAGGAACCAATAAAGATTCCTCATTTATCCCGAATCTACCCCAACCATGCCACGTTTCCTCCGTTCGGTACTCGTCATGTCATGCTTGATGTCAAGATACACTTTCGTAATAATGGTGATCGATCACTATTACAAATGCGTACCTTACCATTTCCACAAGGTCATGCAAGGTACTTTCCCGGACTGACGCAACATTCACATAAAATAACACGCGATAATTCCTAGTACCCGAATGACCTAAGTCCTTACCGTGAACTTGATCACTCAAACAGCCAAACATGCGAATCTCTCCAATAGATTCGTCCCTAGGACACCGTACCAAAAGACACCTGTATATATACACCAATATACAATAATAATAAACGTACACAAGTATACCACAACAACAAGTCAACCTACAACCTAGGTGACTATCACTAAAACAACGTCTAAGTTTGCCTACTTACATTAGGCACTAGCGATCTAAGGCACTAATTTACACATGAAATAGGGCCCCACATAATCCCACATTGGACAAGCACTAGTTCTAGTTAGTCACCTACTCTAAGGCACTAACAAATCTCAATCCGACCCGTACTCCTACAAGTCTCGCAAATAACGCACCACTGTCAATAAGTCTAAGACTAGGCACCTATTCCAAGGTCACCTAATTCCCTTAGACTATGCTCTGATACCACTTGTAACGACCCAAATCCATTTAACCAAAAACAGAGTACATTTTTTTTTATTTAGTTAGGTCCCATTAATATAATACATTTTCAACTCTGTTTTAATCGAAACATAACATCATAAGGATACGTTTAACAATCTATCATGACCCTTGGCACACAAATTACACTTTACAAAATCATTTGTAATAATGACCCGATCACAAGAAATACGGGTTAAGACTCAATAACCCAACCCAATACCAAGAGCATAATCTCGGGGACTACCAAAAACCCCATCCGCATCCAAATATCCAAAAGCTACCCCGTCGAACCCAAGCGCTCCTAAGCATCTAGTCTACAACTAGCTAGCTTCATAATCACAATACCTGTAAAAAGGTAAACAACGAGAGGGGTAAGCATAAAGCTTAGTGAATGCAATAATTATACACATACATATATAATATACCTACTTGCAAACACTTACTCACATACCGCATACATGCTAGCAAACACAATTAGCTTATCGTCACAAATACAAGCTATAACCTCCAATAATCATGCTAGCATAACACAAGCATATATAACATGAACAAAGTAATATGCTTACACTACAACACAATAACCATGGTTAACCAATCGTACAAGGGATGGTACTCGAATTTCCCATTGGTGTTCATAACATCCATTAGTGTACTTAGCACCTCGTATCACTAACCCCCGGGTGGCATCTTAACACCTCGATACTTCACCCTCGGGTGGCGTCTTAAAACCTCGACACTTCACCCTTTAACATGGAGTGGCATCTTAACACCTCGACACTTCACTCCTAGGTGGCATCTTAACACCTCGATGCTTCACCTCGAGTGGCATCTTAACACCTCGATGCTTCACTCGTCACGTGAAACGTGGTGTCTTAACACCTCGACACTTCACATCTCACGCTACCACAAATAAATATATTATATACCTACGCATATAATTATTCCACTCACCTCGTGAACTCGAGCATTACAAACCATGCACGAAATCTTCACCACACGCAACCGAGCAATATTTTACCTATAATACGCATATAGGCATACACATAATCAACATACAACCCCATTTAGACTCTCGACCCGCCCAAATGAACAACAAGTGCAAAATATACCCTTTTGCACTTTTAACGCTACCCGAAGGTCCAAAACTAGCGAGACTAGTTCCCGCGTTCTCGAAATACCCAATTATGTCAACTTTAACCTTTAAATGCATACTAGCTCGTATTTTACACAAAACCCATTCCATGGTTGACCAAATTTGACTTTATTGCTAAAACACCAAATTTTAACCTAAAATCACTTCTCGCGAGTAATTACATGAAAAGCATCATTTAACACTCAACAAAAGTGTTTAACATCCAATTAATCCAAATTAGTGTCATCCTCAATTTTGACCCAATTCAAATTGCTCATTTTGACCAAAGTCATAAAACGCCCCAAAATCACTAACGACTAGTGATTATATTTCCAAGACAACCATTAACACTTAAATCAAGTATTTACCTACTTGATTTACCAAAACTTGATTTAAAACTTAATTTGACAACGAATCGAGCTTACTTGTCCCAAGATACCCATTCGACCCGTTTTGACCTAAATTAGGGTTTACACCCAAAAACCAAGTCAACACAAGTGTTCTAAGGTTTAACCAACACACGCAAGATCCAAACTTACAATTTAATCAATCGAAACCCTAAGTCACCCATTTAGGCTTACTTACATGAATTTTACCCAAAACCCCCAAATTTCACAATAAAATGGGTTTATAACTCTAACTAACACAAACCCTAACTCAAACAAGAAATCAAACACTACAATTCGGATTAGGGTTTACCTCAAGTACCAAAATGAGCTCTAGTAGCTAGAAACACCAAGGAGAACCAAAACCCGCTTCCAATTTGGGCAAAAATCACCATCTTCATCATTAACTCAAGCTTCCTCTCTCTAGAAACTCATCTCTCTCTCTCTCTCTCTAAGATTGGGAGTGTTTGAATGGATGTCAAAATGATCCAAAAGTGGATCTAAAACTGATATTAAAGCCACAAATCCGTCCATAAGTGAAATACCAACTTTGCCCCTCATTTAACTCATTAAAAGGCTGAAAAGTACCAGAACGTGCCTATTGTCGCGCCGCGGAGCAGGTTTGTCGCGCCGTGGCCCAAAGGGTGGTTTTAGATCACTTTTTTTTAAGCTTTCTGACCCTCAAAATAGGCATTTGTCGCGCCGTGGCCATTCTGGTCGCGCCGCGGCATTTGCCTGTTTCATCTGAACTTCAGCAAACTTGTTTTGGCCATAACTTTTTGACCGTAACTCCGTTTTCGATGAATCAAATATCGTTGGAAACGTAATAAGATTTTCTTTCCAATGGTAAGGCTTTGAAACATCAACACAAACTTTATTTGGGGTTGAAAAGGTACGTACACACCTTGTGACTCCAAACAACGTCCAGTTTTCTTCGACGTTCGAGCAAGCAACACGTACATGTCTCGTACACTTCATACACGCATCGTACACCATAAATACATTATGTACAATAAATATTTGGGTCTTACATCAAAAGAAAGTGGGAGGAAACGGTGATAAGAATCACCAATACAACAACAACAGCAATTACAACAATAATCGCAACAACTATCCCAACAATCGCAATATCAATCGCAACTACAACAAACGGCCCAACAACAACAAAAACAACAACAACAGCAACTACAACAATCATCCCAACAACAATAACAACCGCAACAACAATAATAATCAGAAGCAGCTATGTCAAAGGTGTGAAAAGTATCACTCGGGGTTCTGCACCAAATTTTGCAACAAGTGTAAAAGAAATGGTCATAGCGCGGCGAAGTGTGAGGTCTACGGACCAGGGGTTAACAGAACGAAAGGAACAAATGGTGTCAGAACGAGTAATGGTGGAACAAGTAGTGTCAGAGCAAGTTATGCCAATGTAGTTTGTTATAAATGTGGAAAACCGGGCCACATTATTAGAAATTGCCTGAACCAGGAGAACACGAATGGACAAGGCCGCGGAAGAGTTTTCAATATTAATGCGACAGAGGCACAGGAAGACCCGGAGCTTGTTACGGGTACATTTCTTATTGACAATAAATCTGCTTACGTTTTATTTGATTCGGGTGCAGATAGAAGCTATATGAGTAGAGATTTTTGTGCTAAATTAAGTTGTCCATTGATGCCGTTGGATAGTAAATTTTTACTCGAATTAGCAAACGGTAAATTAATTTCAGCAGATTATATATGCCGGAATCGAGAAATTAAACTGGGTAGCGAAATATTTAAGATTGATTTGATACCAGTAGAGTTAGGGAGTTTTGATGTAATAGTTGGCATGGACTGGTTGAAGAAGGTAAAAGCAGAGATCGTATGTTATAAAAATGCAATTCGCATTGTACGAGAAGAAGGAGAACCCTTAATGGTGTACGGAGAAAAGGGCAACACGAAGCTACATCTTATTAGTAATTTGAAGGCACAAATACTAATAAGAAAAGGTTGCTATGCTGTTCTAGCACATGTCGAGAAAGTACAAACTGAAGAAAAGAGCATCAATGATGTTTTTGTCGCAAAAGAATTTCCCGATGTATTTCCGAAAGAATTACCAGGACTACCTCCACATCAATCTGTTGAATTTCTAATAGATCTTGTACCAGGAGCTGCACCAATAGCTCGTGCTCCTTACAGACTCGCACCCAGCGAGATGAAAGAACCGCAAAGCCAACTGCAAGAACTATTAGAACGTGGTTTCATTCGACCAAGCACATCACCATGGGGAGCTCCTGTTTTGTTTGTCAAGAAGAAAGATGGTACATTTAGGTTGTGTATTGACTACAGAGAGTTGAACAAACTTACAATTAAAAATCGTTATCCACTGTCGAGAATTGATGACTTATTTGATCAACTACAAGGCTCGTCGGTTTATTCGAAGATCGATTTATGTTCTGGATATCATCAAATGCGAGTAAAGGAGGATGATATTCCAAAAACTGCTTTTAGGACGCGTTATGGTCATTACGAGTTTATGGCTATGCCGTTTGGATTGACTAACGCACCAGCTGTGTTCATGGACCTTATGAACCTAGTGTGTGGGCCATATCTTGACAAGTTTGTCATTGTTTTCATCGATGACATACTTATTTACTCAAAGAATGATCAAGAGCACGAAGAATATTTGAGAAAAGTGCTAGAAGTATTGAGGAAAGAAAAACTGTACGCTAAGTTTTGAAAGTGTGCATTTTGGTTGGAAGAAGTTCAATTCCTCGGTCACATAGTGAACAAAGAAGGTATCCAGGTGGACCCGGCAAAGATCGAAACCGTTGAAAAGTGGGAAACCCCAAAAACTCCGAAGCATATACGTCAATTTTTAGGATTGGCTGGTTACTACAGAAGATTCATCCAAGATTTCTCCAAAATAGCAAAACCCTTGACTGCATTAACGCATAAAGGGAAGAAATTTGAATGGAAGGATGAACAAGAGAAGGCATTTCAGTTATTGAAGAAAAAGCTAACTACGGCACCTATATTGTCATTGCCTGAAGGGAATGATGATTTTGTGATATATTGTGACGCCTCAAAGCAAGGTCTCGGTTGTGTATTAATGCAACGAACGAAGGTAATTGCTTATGCGTCTAGACAATTGAAGATTCACGAGCATAATTATACGACGCATGATTTGGAATTAGGCGCGGTTGTTTTTGCATTAAAGACTTGGAGGCACTACTTATATGGGGTTAAAAGTATTATATATACCTACCATAAAAGTCTTCAACACATATTTAATCAGAAACAACTGAACATGAGGCAGCGTAGGTGGATTGAATTGTTGAATGATTATGACTTTGAGATTCGTTACCACCCGGGGAAGGCAAATGTGGTAGCCGACGCCTTGAGTAGAAAGGACAGAGAACCCATTCGAGTAAAATCTATGAATATAATGATTCACAATAACCTTACTACTCAAATAAAGGAGGCACAACAAGGAGTTTTAAAAGAGGGAAATTTAAAGAATGAAATACCAAAGGATCGGAGAAGCATCTTAATATTCGGGAAGATGGAACCCGGTATAGGACTGAAAGGATTTGGGTACCAAAATTTGGAGATATGAGAGAAATGGTACTTAGAGAAGCTCATAAAACCAGATACTCAA
Source organism: Rutidosis leptorrhynchoides (assembly GCF_046630445.1). Classification (NCBI taxonomy): domain Eukaryota; kingdom Viridiplantae; phylum Streptophyta; class Magnoliopsida; order Asterales; family Asteraceae; genus Rutidosis; species Rutidosis leptorrhynchoides. The sequence continues at coordinate 389,898,359 of NC_092337.1, forward strand.
TACATCCTGGAACGGGGAAGATGTACAAGGATCTCAAGAAACATTTTTGGTGGCCAGGTATGAAAGCCGATGTTGCTAAATACGTAGGGGAATGTTTGACGTGTTCTAAGGTCAAAGCGAAGCATCAGAAACCATCAGGTCTACTTCAACAACCCGAAATCCCAGAATGGAAATGGGAAAACATTACCATGGATTTCATCACTAAATTGCTAAGGACTGCAAGTGGTTTTGATACTATTTGGGTAATAGTTGATCGTCTCACCAAATCAGCATACTTCCTGCCAATAAGAGAAGATGACAAGATGGAGAAGTTAGCACGACTGTATTTGAAGGAAGTCGTCTCCAGACATGGAATACCAATCTCTATTATCTCTGATAGGGATGGCAGATTTATTTCAAGATTCTGGCAGACATTACAGCAAGCATTAGGAACTCGTCTAGACATGAGTACTGCCTATCATCCACAAACTGATGGGCAGAGTGAAAGAACGGTACAAACGCTTGAAGACATGCTATGAGCATGTGTTATTGATTTCGGAAACAGTTGGGATCGACATCTACCGTTAGCAGAATTTTCCTACAACAATAGCTACCATTCAAGCATTGAGATGGCTCCGTTTGAAGCACTTTATGATAGAAAGTGCAGGTCTCCGATTTGTTGGAGTGAAATGAGGGATAGACAGATTACGGGTCCGGAGATAATACAAGAAACTACTGAGAAGATCATCCAAATTCAACAACGGTTGAAAACCGCCCAAAGTCGACAAAAGAGCTACGCCGACATTAAAAGAAAAGATATAGAATTTGAAATTGGAGAGATGGTCATGCTTAAGGTTGCACCTTGGAAAGGTGTTGTTCGATTTGGTAAACGAGGGAAATTAAATCCAAGGTATATTGGACCATTCAAGATTATTGATCGTGTCGGACCAGTAGCTTACCGACTTGAGTTACCTCAACAACTCGCGGCTGTACATAAGACTTTCCACGTCACGAATTTGAAGAAATGTTTTGCTAAAGAAGATCTCACTATTCCGTTGGACGAAATCCAAATCAATGAAAAACTTCAATTCATTGAAGAACCCGTTGAAATAATGGATCGTGAGGTTAAGAGACTTAAACAAAACAAGATACCGATTTTTAAGGTTCGATGGAATGCTCGTAGAGGACCCGAGTTCACCTGGGAATGAGAAGATCAGATGAAGAAGAAGTACCCGCACTTATTTCCAGAAGATGAGCCAACACCTCCAATCGCTTAAAATTTCGGGACGAAATTTATTTAACGGGTAGGTACTGTAGTGACCCGAAATTTTCCGAACCTTTCTATGATTATATGTTTAATGAAAACTATATTTACATGATTAAATGTTTCCAACATGTTAAGCAATCAAACTTGTTAAGACTTGGTTAATTGAAACAGAAATTTTGTAAACGTCTGATTACCCAGTTTGACCAATGATTCACGAACGCTATAAGTTGTATATGACATGATGATACATAAATGAATAAATTTATATGTTTAACATGATATAATGATCATCAAGTATCTCATTAAAAATAGTAACAATAAGTTATATACTTAAAAAGGAGACTATTGACGTATGAAACTCGAAACGATACATATAACGATTATCGTTATAACCACGTCTTACTAAATATATATGAAGCATATTAATACATTTTTATATTATATATAACATGATAATATGATAATTAAATATATCATTAAGTGTATTAACAATGAACTACATAAGTATAAACAAGACTACTAACTTAAGGATTTCGAAACGAGACATATATGTAACGATTATCGTTGTAATGACATTTAAATGTATATATCATATTAAGATATATTAATATATCATAATATCATGATAATATAATAATTTAAAATCTCATTTGATATTATAAACTTTGGGTTAACAACATTTAACAAGATCGTTAACCTAAAGGTCTCAAAACAACACTTACATGTAACGACTAACGATGACTTAACGACTCAGTTAAAATGTATATACATGTAGTGTTTTAATATGTATTCATACACTTTTGAAAGACTTCAAGACACTTATCAAAATACTTCTACTTAACAAAAATGCTTACAATTACATCCTCGTTCAGTTTCATCAATAATTCTACTCGTATGCACCCGTATTCGTACTCGTACAATACACAGCTTTTAGATGTATGTACTATTGGTATATACACTCCAATGATCAGCTCTTAGCAGCCCATGTGAGTCACCTAACACATATGGGAACCATCATTTGGCAACTAGCATGAAATATCTCATAAAATTACAAAAATATGAGTAATCATTCATGACTTATTTACATGAAAACAAAATTACATATCCTTTATATCTAATCCATACACCAACGACTAAAAACACCTACAAACACTTTCATTCTTCAATTTTATTCATCTAAATAAATTGATATATATTATATTAACCCAATCCACGACCCAGTGTATACACGTCTCGGGCTAGATCACAACTCAAAGTATATATATTTTTGGAATCAACCTCAACCATGTATAGCTAACTCCAACATTACTGCATATAGAGTGTCTATGGTTGTTCCAAATAATATATATAGATGGGTCGATATGATATGTCAAAACATTTGCATACGTGTCTATGGTATCCCAAGATTACATAATATATTAGAATACATGTATAATATAATATAAGTTAGCTAGGATATGATTTGTATAGATTTGTTACCAATTTTCACATAGCTACAACAAGTAAAAATATCCAATCTTGTTTTACCCATAACTTCTTCGTTTTAAATCCATTTTGAGTGAATCCAATTACTATGTTTTCATATTGATCTTAAGTTTATGAATCTATACAGAAAAAGTATAAGTTTATAGTCGGAAATACAGGTTACAAGTCGTTTTTGTAAAGGTAGTCATTTCAGTCGAAAGAACGACGTCTAGATGACCATTTTGGAAAACATTCTTTCATTTTGAGTTTAATCATGATTTTTGGATATAGTTTCATGTTCATAAGAAAAATCATTTTCCCAGAAGAACAACTTTTAAATCAAAGTTTATCATAATTTTTAATTAACTAACCCAAAACAGCCCGCGGTGTTACTACGACGGCGTATATCCAGTTTTACGGTGTTTTTCGTGTTTTTAGGTTTTAAATCATTAAGTTAGCATATCATATAGATATAGAACATGTGTTTAGTTGATTTTAAAAGTCAAGTTAGAAGGATTAACTTTTGTTTGCGAACAAGTTTAGAATTAACTAAATTATGTTCTAGTGATTACATGTTTAAACCTTCGAATAAGGTAGTTTTATATATATGAATTGAATGATGTTATGAACATCATTACTACCTCAGGTTTTATGGATAAACCCACTGGAAATGAGAAAAATATATCTAGCTTCAAAGGATCCTTGGATGGCTTGAAAGTTCTTGAAGCAGAATCATGACACGAAAACAAGTTCAAGTAAGATTTCCACTCTAAATAAGATTGTTAGAGTTATAGAAATTGAATCAAAGTTTGAATATGAGTATTACCTTGTATTAGAAAGATATCTTACTGTAAATAAGAAAGATTTTTTGAGGTTGGATGATCACTTTACAAGATTGGAAGTAAGCTAGCAAAATTGGAAGTATTCTTGATTTTATGAAACTAGAACTTATAGAATTTATGAAGAACACTTAGAACTTGAAGATAGAACTTGAGAGAGATAAATTTGATGAAGAAAATTGATAAATGAAAGTGTTTGTAGGTGTTTTTAGTCGTTGGTATATGGATTAGATATAAAGGATGTGTAATTATGTTTACATGTAAATAAGTCATGAATGATTACTAATATTTTTGTAATTTTATGAGATATTTCATGCTAGTTGCCAAATGATGGTTCTCACATGTGTTAGGTGACTTACATGGGCTGCTAAGAGCTGATCATTGGAGTGTATATATCAATAGTACATACATCTAAAAGCTGTGTATTGTACGAGTACGAATACGGGTGCATACGAGTAGAATTGTTGATGAAACTGAACGAGGATGTAATTGTAAGAATTTTTGTTAAGTAGAAGTATTTTGATAAGTGTCTTGAAGTCTTTCAAAAGTGTATAAATACATATTAAAACACTACATGTATATACATTTTAACTGAGTCGTTAAGTCATCGTTAGTCGTTACATGTAAATGTTGTTTTGAAGCCTTTAGGTTAACGATCCTGTTAAGTGTTGTTAACCCATTGTTTATTATATCAAATGAGATGTTAAATTATTACATTATCATGATATTATGATATATTAATATATCTTAATATGATATATATACAATTAAATGTCGTTACAACGATAATCGTTACATATATGTCTCGTTTCGAAATCATTAAGTTAGTAGTCTTGTTTTTACATATGTAGTTCATTGTTAATATACTTAATGATATGTTTACTTATCATAATACCATGTTAACTATATATATATATCCATATATATGACATCATATAGTTTTTACAAGTTTTAACGTTCGTGAATCACCGGTCAACTTGGGTGGTCAATTGTCTATATAAAACCTATTTCAATTAATCAAGTCTTAACAAGTTTGATTGCTTAACATGTTGGAAACACTTAATCATATAAATATCAATTTTATTTAATATATATAAACATGGAAAAGTTCGGGTCACTACAGTACCTACCCGTTAAATAAATTTCGTCCCAAAATTTTAAGCAGTTGGAGGTGTTGACGTATCTTCTGGAAATAAATGCGAGTATTTCTTCTTCATCTGATCTTCTCGTTCCTTGGTGAACTCGGGTCCTCTACGAGCATTCCATCGAACCTTAACAATTGGTATCTTATTTTTCTTGAGCCTTTTAACCTCACGATCCATTATCTCGACGGGTTCTTCAATGAATTGTAGTTTTTTCATTGATTTTAATTTTGTCTAAAGGAATAGTGAGATCTTCTTTAGCTAAACACTTTTTCAGATTCGAGACGTGAAAAGTATTATGTACATTGGCGAGTTGTTGAGGTAATTCAAGTCGGTAGGCTACTGGTCCGACACGATCTAAAATCTTGAATGGTCCAATGTATCTTGGATTTAGTTTCCCCCGTTTACCAAATCGAACAACGCCTTTCCAAGGCGAAACCTTAAGCATGACCATCTCCCCAATTTCAAATTCTATATCTTTCTTTTTAAGGTCCGCGTAGCTCTTTTGTCGACTCTGAGCGGTTTTCAACCGCTTCATTCCAACAAATTCATTCCAAGGCTAAACCTTAAGCATGACCATCTCCCCAATTTTCTCTGTAGTTTCTTGGATTATCTACAGACCCGTAATCTGTCTATCCCCCAATTCATTCCAACAAATTGGAGATCTGCACTTTCTACCATAAAGTGCTTCGAACGGTGCCATTTCGATAATCGAGTGGTAACTGTTGTTGTAGGAAAATTCTGCTATTGGTAGATGTCGATCCCAACCATTTCCAAAATCAATAACACATGCTTGTAGCATGTCTTCAAGAGTCTGTATCGTCCTTTCACTCTGCCCATCGGTTTGTGGATGATAGGCAGTACTCATGTCTAGACGAGTTCCCAATGCTTGTTGTAATGTCTGCCAAAACCTTGAAACAAACCTGCCATCCCTATCAGAGATAATAGAGATTGGTATTCCATGTCTGGAGACGACTTCTTTCAAATACAGTCATGCTAACTTCTCCATCTTGTCATCTTCTCTTATTGGCAGGAAGTGTGTTTATTTGGTGAGACGATCAACTATTACCCAAATAGTATCAAAACCACTTGCAGTCCTTGGCAATTTAGTGATGAAATCCATGATAATGTTTTCCCATTTACATTCCGGGATTTTGGGTTGTTGAAGTAGACCTGGCAGTTTCTGATGCTCATCTTTGACCTTAGAACACGTCAAACATTCCCCTACGTATTTAGTAACATCGGCTTTCATACCTGGCCACCAAAAATGTTTCTTGAGATCTTTGTACATCTTCCCCATTCCTGGATGTATTGAGTATCTGGTTTTATGAGCTTCTCTAAGTACCATTTCTCTCATATCTCCAAATTTCGGTACCCAAATTCTTTCAGCCCTATACCGGGTTCCGTCTTCCCGAATATTAAGATGCTTCTCCGATCCTTTGGGTATTTCATCCTTTAAATTTCCCTCTTTTAAAACTCCTTGTTGCGCCTCCTTTATTTGAGTAGTAGGTTATTGTGAATCATTATATTCATAGCTTTTACTCGAATTGGTTCTCTGTCCTTTCTACTCAAAGCGTCGGCTACCACATTCGCCTTCCCCGGGTGGTAACGAATCTCAAAGTCGTAATCATTCAACAATTCAATCCACCTGCGCTGCCTCATGTTAAGTTGTTTCTGATTAAATATATGTTGAAGACTTTTGTGGCCGGTATATATAATACTTTTGACCCCATATAAGTAGTGCCTCCAAGTCTTTAATGCAAAAACAACAGCGCCTAATTCCAAATCGTGTGTCGTATAATTTTGCTCGTGAATCTTCAATTGTCTAGATGCATAAGCAATTACCTTCGTTCGTTGCATTAATACACAACCGAGGCCTTGCTTTAAGGCATCACAATATATCACAAAATCATCATTCCCTTCAGGAAATGAAAATATAGGTGCCGTAGTTAACTTTTTCTTCAACAATCGAAACGCTTTTTCTTGTTCATCCTTCCATTCAAATTTCTTCCCTTTATGCGTTAATGCAGTCAAGGGTTTTGCTATTTTGGAAAAATCTTGGATGAATCTTCTGTAGTAACCAGCCAGTCCTAAAAATTGGCGTATATGCTTCGGAGTTTTAGGGGTTTTCCACTTTTCAACGGTCTCAATCTTTGCCGGATCCACATGAATACCTTCTTTGTTTACTATGTGACCGAGGAATTGAACTTTTTCCAACCAAAATGCACACTTTGAAAACTTAGCGTACAGTTTTTCTTTCCTCAACAACTCTAGCACTTTTTTCAAATGTTCTTCGTGCTCTTGATCATTCTTTGAGTAGATAAGTATGTCAACAATGAAAACAATGACAAACTTGTCAAGATATGGCCCACACACACGGTTCATGAGGTCCATGAACACAGCTGGTGCGTTAGTCAATCTAAACGGCATAACCATAAACTCGTAATGACCGTAACGCGTTCTGAAAGCAGTCTTCGGAATATCGTCCTCCTTCACCCGCATTTGATGATACCCAGAACGTAAATCAATCTTCGAATAAACTGACGAGCCTTGTAATTGATCAAATAAGTCATCGATTCTCGGTAGTGGGTAACGGTTCTTGATGGTAAGTTTGTTCAACTTTCGGTAGTCGATACACAACCTGAATGTACCATCCTTCTTTTTGACAAATAAAACAGGATCTCCCCATGGTGATGTACTTGGTCTTATGAAACCACGCTCTAGAAGTTCTTGTAATTGGCTTTGAAGTTCCTTCATTTCGCTGGGTGCGAGTCTGTATGGAGCACGAGCTATTGGTGCAGCTCCAGGTACAAGATCTATTTGAAATTCAACGGATCAGTGTGGAGGTAATCCCGGTAATTCTTTCGGAAATACATCGGGAAATTCTTTTGCGACGGGAACATCATTGATGCTCTTTTTTCAGTTTGTACTTTCTCGACGTGTGCTTAAACATCATAGCAACCCTTTCTTATTAACTTTTGCGCCTTCAAATTACTAATAAGATTTTGCTTCGCGTTGCTCTTTTCTCCGTACACTATTAAGGGTTTTCCTTCTTCTCGTACAATGCGAATTGCATTTTTGTAACATACGATCTCTGCTTTCACCTCTTTCAACCAGTCCATGCCGATTATCACATCAAAACTCCCTAACTCTACTGGTATCAAATCAATCTTAAATGTTTTGCTAACTAGTTTAATTTCTCGATTCCGACATATATTATCTGCTGCAATTAATTTACCGTTTGCTAATTCTAGTATAAACTTATTATCCAAAGGCGTCAATGGACAACTTTATTTAGCACATAAATCCTTACTCATATAGCTTCTATCCGCACCCGAATCAAATAAAATATAAGCAGATGTATTGTCAATAAGAAACGTACCCGTAACAAGCTCCGGGTCTTCCTGCGCTTCAACGGTATTAATGTTGAAGACTCTTCCTCGGCCTTGCCCATTATTATCCCCCTGATTTGGACACATATTTTTGTAATGGCCCTTCTTCCCGCATCCGAAACAGGTAATGTCTGCATAACTTGTTCCGGCATTATTTGTTCCCTTAGCCATTGATTCGTAGATTTCACACTTTGTCGTACCATGGCCCTTTCTATTACACTTAGTACACACTGCTGTACAGAGCCCAGTTGGATGGTATCCTTCACATCTCTGGCAGAATTTCTGCCTCTTGTTGTTATTGTTGGGATTGTTGTTGTTGCGGTTGTTTTTGTTGTTGAAACGGTTGTTGTAGTTGTTGCTGGGGTGGTTGTTGTTGTTGCGTTTGTTGTTGCGAAAATTGGTGCGATTGTAGTTATGATTGTTGGGTTGATTATTGAAATTGTGACCCTTGTCACTGGTTTCTTCCCATTTCCTCTTGACTTGTTTCGTATTTGCTTCTTCGACCGCCTATTCTTTAATCCTTTCCTCAATTTGATTTATAAGTTTATGAGCCATTCGACTTGCCTTTTGTATGGAGGCGGGCTCGTGTGAACTTATATCCTCTTGGATCCTTTCCGGTAACCCTTTTACAAATGCGTCGATTTTCTCTTCTTAATCTTCGAACGCTCCCGGACACAATAGGCACAACTCTGTGAATCGTCGTTCGTACGTGGTAATATCAAACCCTTGTGTTCGTAACCCTCTAAGCTCTACCTTGAGCTTATTGACCTCATTTCTGGGACGGTAATGCTCGTTCATTAAGTGTTTGAATGCTGACCACGGTAGTGCGTAAGCAGCATCTTGTCCCACTTGTTCGAGATAGGTATTCCACCATGTTGACGCAGTACCTGTGAAGGTATGCGTGGCGTACTTTACCTTATCTTCCTCAGCACATTTGCTTATAGCAAACACAGATTCGACCTTTTTGGTCCATCGTTTCAGTCCGACTGGTCCTTCAGTTCCATCGAATTCCAGAGGTTTACAGGCAGTGAAAGCCTTGTAGGAGCATCCTACACGGTTTCCTGTGGAGTTAACTCCACTGCAAGACCCTGAGTTATTGTTATTATGCATTGCAGCCTGTACTGCGGCTATATTTGCTGCAAGGAAAGCACGGAAGTCTTCCTCACTCATGTTCAAGTTCTGACGAGTAGTCGGTGCCATTTCCTTCAAAAATAGCTAAAAGAATTAAGTTAATCATATAGAATATTAAGAGTAGTCAATAGTATTCCGTAGCATAATATGAACTCATTTATAAAAGTTTTTCTTCATATTAGCGTTTTATAGGTTTTAATTCGGGTAATACCTACCCGTTAAGTTCATACTTAGTAGTTAACATACAATTCAACTATTACAATTCTATATGAAAACTGATTATAATAATATTTCACATTCAAACTTTTATACAATATTTTACAAACTTACAATACCGCTATTTTACATATAGCATGAAATATAGCACATAAAAACTCTAATACAAAATAGTTGCGAAGACAGTTCTAGTTAATACGCAAGTCGTTCAACAAAGGCAATAAAGATACGTAATTCATACGTCCAGAAACAAGTCATGCATTTTGGTTTTACTATGACTACTTCCCATCCTTGGTCTTGTGGAACATAACCGTTGTGACCGTTGACAAGACAACATGTTGTAATTTCGTCAAAAGGACGAGGGTTTTGTAATGTCCAACAGCCCCGTAATAATCTAAAAACCTTGTTTCTCATCCCAACTACTGAGTCCATCACTTGTGGGAATGTTTTATTTAAAAGTTGCAACCCAATGTTCTTTTTCTCAATTTGATGAGAAGCAAACATTACTAACCCGTAAGCATAATATGCTTCTTTATGTTGCATGTTAGAAGCTCTTTCTAACTCACAAAATCCTATGTTGGGATATGTTGAGTCAAAATAGGTTCTTAACCCGTAGCGTAAAATTGTATTTGGGTTTCCCGCATTTAACGCTTTAAAGAAAACACGGCGTAACTTACGGTCTCCCCAATGTGATATACCCCACCTATCAAAGGAAAGCCTTTTATAAACTAAGGCATTTCTGGAAAGTCTTTCAAATGTTTGACAAGTTAATTTCGCCATAACTAAATGTGCTGATGAATTCTGACCGACTCTAGACAAGATTTCCTCAATCATATCCTCTGGTAGGTCTTTTAAAATATTCGGTTGTCTACCCTTAACGTCCATTTTGTTTTTATACTGTAAAATAGACAAGGATTAGATTCGTAAAAGATAATTAACAAACAATACAAGTAATTTTTACATAGAACATAAAAGTACAAGTACACTACAATACATATATTACACAACATGATTACAACTCTTTAATCCGACTCACTCGTTTCTTCTTCTTCGGACTTGGTTCGTTTTTCTAATTTCCTAGGGATATATGATGCTCCCCTAATACGAGCTGTCGTTTTCCACAATGGTTTAGAAAAACCTGGTGGTTTAGAGGTTCTCGGGTCATTGTTACATTTTATGAAATACGGATGTTGCCGATACATATAAAGTTCATCAGGGTTGGAATCGGGTTTCTCTATTTTTATACCTTTTCCCTTATTATTTTCTTTCGCTTTATTAAATTGGGTCTAGGTAATTTCTATAACATCATCGGAATCCTCATCGGGATCCGATTCATCGAAAAATTGATAATCTTCCCAATATTTTGCTTCCTCGGCGGAAACACCATTGACCATTATTAACTTTGGTCCGTTGGTTGAGGATTTTATTTTATTTAATCTATTTACTATAGGTATCAATATTTCTTCTTCCGGAACCTCTTCTTCTTCCGGTTCCTCCTCTTCTGATTCCTCTTCATCCGGTTCCTCTTCTTCCGGTTCCTCTTCTTCCGGTTCCTCTTCGGGAATTTGTGAATCTTCCCAAATTATATTCGACTCTTCATTATTATTAGGTGAGTCGATGAGATTTGTACTAGTGGTAGACATCTATCACACAATATCAAACACATTAAGAGGTTAATATATCACATAATATTTACATGTTAATAATATATAATTTCCAACAAAAGTGTTAAGCAATCGTTTTTAAAGAAAAAACGGTCGAAGTCCAGACTCACTAATGTATCCTAACAAACTCGATAAGATACACTAATGCAAATTTCTGGTTCTCTAAGACCAACGCTCGGATACCAACTGAAATGTCCTGTTCATATTGATTATAAACGTTCCATATTAATTGATTTCGTCGCGAGGTTTTGACCTCTATATGAGATGTCTTTCAAAGACTGCATTCGATTTTAAAACAAACCATAACCTTTAAAATATTACGAAGATTATCAAATACTGATAATCTAAAATATAGCGTTTTTCACACGACCTTTACATAATGGTTTACAATAATATTACACATCAACATAAGTCTTCGAATGCAGTTTTTAAACAATATTATACAAGCATGGACTTCAAATCTTGTCCTTAATTTAGTATGCAACAGCGGAAGCTCTTAATAATCACCTGAGAATAAACATGCTTAAAACGTCAACAAAATTGTTGGTGAGTTATAGTTTTAACCTACATATTATTAAATCATAATAATAGATCACAAGATTTCATTTTTATAACACATCTCTTATCAAGCATTTCGCAAACTGCATAGAGATAAAAATCATTCATATGTTGAACAACTGGTAACTGACGTTAACTTAATGCATAGAATATCCCCAAAACAGAACTTCTCGTCTGTATAATAATCTCGAAGTACCAAACCATCCATAACCTGAATGGGGGTTGTTAAACCCAACAGATCTATCTTTAGGATTCGCGTCAATTAGGGGCCATTTCCCTAATTCTTAGGCTACCAGACTTGAAGGGCGATATTCGGTTTAATAATCCAACCATAGAATGTAGTTTTGCGTACTTGTGTCTATTTTGTAAAACATTTATAAAGCTGCATGTATTCTCATCCCAAAATATTAGATTTTAAAAGTGGGACTATAACTCACTTTCACAGATTTTTACTTCGTCGGGAAGTAAGAATTGGCCACTGGTCGATTCACGAACCTATAACAAATATGTACATATATATCAAAGTATGTTCAAAATATATTTACAATATTTTTTAATACGTTTTAATATTTTAAATATTTTCAGTCAGCTGTCCTCGTTAGTAACCTACAACTAGTTGTCCATAGTTAGATGTACAGAAATAAATTGATATATATTATCTTGACCCAATCCACGACCCAGTGTATACACGTCTCATGCTAGATCACAACTCAAAGTATATATATTTTTGGAATCAACCTCAACCCTGTATAGCTAACTCCAACATTACTGCATATAGAGTGTCTATGGTTGTTCCAAATAATATATATAGATGGGTCGATATGATATGTCAAAACATTTGCATACGTGTCTATGGTATTCCAAGATTACATAATATATTAGAATACATGTAAAATACAATATAAGTTAGCAAGAATATGATTTGTATAGATTTGTTACCAATTTTCACGTAGCTACAACAAGTAAAAATATCCAATCTTGTTTTACCCATAACTTCTTCGTTTTAAATCCGTTTTGAGTGAATCTAATTGCTATGGTTTCATATTGATCTTAAGTTTATGAATCTATACATAAAAATTATAAGTTTATAGTCGGAAATATAGGTTACAAGTCGTTTTTGTAAAGGTAGTCATTTCAGTCGAAAGAACGACGTCTAGATGACCATTTTGGAAAACATACTTCCATTTTGAGTTTAATCATGATTTTTGGATATAGTTTCATGTTAATAAGAAAAATCATTTTTCCAGAAGAACAACTTTTAAATCAAAGTTTATCATAGTTTTTAATTAACTAACCCAAAACAGCCCGCGGTGTTACTACGACGGCGTATATCCAGTTTTACGGTGTTTTTCGTGTTTTCAGGTTTTAAATCATTAAGTTAGCATATCATATAGATATAGAACATGTGTTTAGTTGATTTTAAAAGTCAAGTTAGAAGGATTAACTTTTGTTTGCGAACAAGTTTAGAATTAACTAAACTATGTTCTAGTGATTACAAGTTTAAACCTTCGAATAAGGTAGTTTTATATATATGAATCGAATGATGTTATGAACATCATTACTACCTCAGGTTTTGTGGATAAACCCACTGGAAATGAGAAAAATATATCTAGCTTTAAAGGATCCTTGGATGGCTTGAAAGTTCTTGAAGCAGAATCATGACACGAAAACAAGTTCAAGTAAGATTTCCACTCGAAATAAGATTGTTAGAGTTATAGAAACTGAATCAAAGTTTGAATATGAGTAGTACCTTGTATTATAAAGATATCTTACAGTAAATAAGAAAGATTTCTTGAGGTTGGATGATCACTTTACAAGATTGGAAGTAAGCTAGCAAACTTGGAAGTATTCTTGATTTTATGAAACTAGAACTTATAGAATTTATGAAGAACACTTAGAACTTGAAGATAGAACTTGAGAGAGATCAATTTGATGAAGAAAATTGATGAATGAAAGTGTTTGTAGGTGTTTTTGGTCGTTGCTATATGGATTAGATATAAAGGATGTGTAATTTTGTTTACATGTAAATAAGTCATGAATGATTACTAATATTTTTGTAATTTTATGAGATATTTCATGCTAGTTACCAAATGATGGTTCTCACATGTGTTAGGTGACTCACATGGGCTTCTAAGAGCTGATCATTGGAGTGTATATATCAATAGTACATACATCTAAAAGCTGTGTATTGTACGAGTACGAATACGGGTGCATACAAGTAGAATTGTTGATGAAACTGAACGAGGATGTAATTGTAAGCATTTTTGTTAAGTAGAAGTATTTTGATAAGTGTCTTGAAGTCTTTCAAAAGTGTATAAATACATATTAAAACACTACATGTATATACATTTTAACTGAGTCGTTAAGTCATCGTTAGTCGTTACATGTAAATGTTGTTTTAAAGCCTTTAGGTTAACGATCCTGTTAAGTGTTGTTAACCCATTATTTATTATATCAAATGAGATGTTAAATTATTACATTATCATGATATTATGATATATTAATATATCTTAATATGATATATATACAATTAAATATCGTTACAACGATAATCGTTACATATATGTCTCGTTTCGAAATCATTAAGTTAGTAGTCTTGTTTTTACATATGTAGTTCATTGTTAGTATACTTAATGATATGTTTACTTATCATAATACCATGTTAACTATATATATATCCATATATATGACATCATATAGTTTTTACAAGTTTTAACGTTCGTGAATCACCGGTCAACTTGGGTGGTCAATTGTCTATATAAAACCTATTTCAATTAATCAAGTCTTAACAAGTTTGATTGCTTAACATGTTGGAAACACTTAATCATATAAATATCAATTTAATTTAATATATATAAACATGAAAAAGTTCGGGTCACTACACCGAGGCCCTAGAAATGCCCATTCTTGAGAATGAAATTCGTGAAGCCATCCTAGAATGCGGTAGTACGAAATTCCCGGGGCCCGATGGTTTTAACATGCACTTTTTCAAAATTTTTTGGGACGTGATTAAAAAAGAATTGGTAGAGGCAATCGAATAGTTTTGGGATACGGGTGACATTTCTCGAGGATGCAATGCTTCCTTTGTCACTTTAATCCCAAAAAAATCGGATTCGATGGGGCTAGGTGACTTTCGACCTATTAGTTTAATAGGTAGTTACTATAAGATTGTGGCTAAGATCCTTTCAAACCGGCTTTGAAAAGTTTTACCTTCATTGGTTGGCTTAGAACAAAGCGCTTTTTTAGAAGGGCATTTCATTCTCGATGGAGTTTTAATTGCAAACGAGACAATAGACTATTTGAAGGCGAACCGAAAGAAAGGATTAATTTTTAAGGTTGATTTCGAGAAGGCGTTCGACAGCCTCAATTGACAATTCTTATTTGAGGTAATGAAGAGCATGGGCTTCGGGGAAAAGTGGATTAAATGGATAAATTCGTGCCTTAAATCCACTACCATCTCTATTCTTGTTAATGGCTCTCCTACGGACGAATTTTCTCTTAGCCGTGGTGTTCGTCAAGGAGATCCTTTATCCCCTTTTTTATTCATTATTGCGGAGGAAGGTTTGAGTATACTTGCAAAAGCGGCGATTGAAAAGGGTCTTTTTAAGGGGTTGAAAGTGGGTGCTAATAATGTGAATGTTTCACATTTACAATATGCAGATGACACCATCTTCTTTGGTGAATGGAGTAGAATAAACGCTCTTAATTTGAGAAACTACTCAAATGTTTTGAATTATCTTCGGGCTTAAAAGTAAATTTTCAAAAAAATTGTATTTATGGGGTTGGTGTTGATTTCTCGGAAGCAAACCGAATTGCCAGATATATCGGATGTCAAGTTGGCAAACTCCCCTTCGTTTACCTCGGGTTGCCAATTGGTTCAAAAATGAAAAAGACTAGAGATTGGGCTCTGGTGATAGATAAGTTCAAAACACGCCTATCAAGTTGGAAAATGCGTTCGTTGTCAGTTGGAGGTAGAGTAGTCCTAATCAAATCGGTTCTTAATAGTCTTCCGTTGTATTATTTTTCGCTTTTCCTCGCTCTGCCTAGTGTGTTAAAAATTCTCGAGAGTATTAGGAGAGGTTTCTTTTGGGGCGGTTCGGATACGGGGTAAAAAATCTCGTGGGTAAAATGGGAAAACGTTTTAAACACTTTCGGGAACGGGGGGTTAAATATTGGGAGTTTAAAGGGGAAAAATCTTTCTTTGTTAGGCAAATGGTGGTGGAGGTTCAAAACCGAAACGATTCCATTTGGGCTAACTTAATCCGTAGCATCTATGGTTCGTGTAGAGGTTTATTCACGGAGAGTGCAAGCTCTCTTTCAAAACCTTCAAGTGCTTGGTGTAACATTATCAATGCAGGTAGAGCTTTAGAAGAACTACAGATACCGTTCAAAAACTCATTCGTCAAAACAATCGGTGATGGCAACGATACACTTTTTTGGCAAGAACATTGGGTTAGTCGTGACAAACTGTGCGATGTGTTTCCTCGTATTTTCCGACTGGAGCAGCAACCAAATGCTTCCATTAGCGATCGAATTAAAGCAGGTCAAGACGGAGTGCAGCTGAATTGGAACTGGATTCGCTACCCAACTGGTCGAACAGAAAGCGAACTCGTGGAACTGCAGGAGCTGATCAAAGGATACAATTTCAACAGCAACAATAATGATTCGTGGACTTGGGCTTTTGCTTCTAATGGGCTCTTCACTGTTCGGAAACTTACACAATTAGTAGACGAACAATTGTTAGGCCCATTTAGGGCGGGCTAAGCTACATGTCGGAAAACCCTAGTCCCTAAAAAGGTCGAGATCTTCATATGGCGAGCTCTCAGGAAAAGGTTGCCCGTTAAGATCGAGCAAGATAAAAGGGGTTTAGATCTCAGTTCGGTAAGATGTCCCTTATGTGATGATAGTCTAGAATCGGTGGAACACGCGTTATTCTCGTGCAAACTTGTGGAAGATGTTTGGGTACGAATTTTCAAATGGAGGGATGTCAACTCTTATGCGTACTCTACTATGACGGATACGTTAGGGGTTAGAAATTCATCAACAAAGCTTAAGTTCGAGGTTCAATTGTGGCAAGCAACTAGATGGATTGGCGCATATCTTATTTGAAAAACTCGGAATAATTTGGTGTTCCAAAACAAAAAATGGACCGCACCGATGGCTCTAATTGAGATACAAGCCAAATCCTTCGAATGGCTTTCTACTAGATCGAGGCGGAAAGACCTAGATTGGTTGACTTGGATCTCAAAACCAAGTTCATATCTTCAATTGTTGTAATTGTGTAATTTTTCTCCTTCGTAGTTGATAGTGCTCCAAACGAACATATATTTAGTCACAATATCATCCCAATATGTAAAGTTTTTAGTTGTAATTATTCTATTTTTAAGTTGTAATCGTTTAAATAAATAAATGTGAAGACAAAGCACGAAGATTAAAGAATTGAAGAAAAAGTGCCACTAAAGCCTGAAAAGTGCCACTAAAGCCATAGTGCACTCAAAAGTGCCACTAAAAGTGAGTTAAAGACTTGCGTGGATTTTGGGAGTTAAGGAAAATAATTTTTTGTGCAAATTACAAATTGCAAAACGCAAGTGCAAGATATTAAATAGTACGGAAGGACGTTTGAAAATCCGAAACGGGGACCTGAGCCAACTATTAACGCGCGACGCAACGGGCAGAAAATTATGAGTCAACTATGCACAAGAATATAATATAATATTTAAATAATTATATAAATTATTTATATATTATATATTAATTAAATATAACGTCGACAAGCTAGGAGACAAGGCAAAGTGAGCTGTCCAGAGGGGCCATGCGATCGCATGGCCTGTCTGCCCTTTTCCCATGCAATCGCATGGCAGCAAAAACCTGGCCACATTGCTATAAAATGCAGGCTTGTGGTCGAACTCAAAACACACTCTTTCAATCTCTCCCTCTGTAATATATAATATATATATATATATATATATATATATATATATGTATATATATATATATATGTATATATATATATATGTATATATATATATATATGTATATATATATATAGCATAGGGTAATTTTATTAGTTAGTTTGGGTAATGTAAAGGTTATTTTACGGGTTTTGAAGTCGAAGTTTTGTCCGTGTAACACTACGCGATAAATAATCAATGTAAGTTATGTTCTCCTTTTTAAATTAATGTCTCGTACTTAAGTTAATATTATGCTTATTTAAGCCGAAGTAATCATGATGTTGGACTAAATATTAAAGATGTGGTAATTGGGCTTTATACCATAATTGGAGTTTGAACAAAATAACGACACTTGTGGAAATTAGACTATGGGCTATTAATGGGCTTTATATTTGTTTAATTGAATGATAGTTCGTTAATTTAATATAAAGATTTACAATTGGACGTACCTATAAATAACCATATACGCTCGATCGGACACGATGGGCGGGATATTTATAAGTACTAATAATCGTTCATTTAACCGGACACAGGAATGGATTAATAGTCAATGGACTTATTAAAACATGGGTGAATTACATACAAGGAAAATTGGTGTAATTATAGTTTAAGTCCCCAATTAGTTGGAATATTTGACTTCGGATATAAGGATAATTTGACGAGGACACTCGCACTTTATATTTATGACTGATGAACTGTTATGGACAAAAACCTGATGGACATATTAAATAATCCAGGACAAAAGAAAATTAACCCAGAATAATTAATTAAAATCAAAAAGTCAAACATCATGATTACGGAAGTTTAAATAAGTATAATACTTTTATCTTATTTCTTATCGCATTTTATTTTACACACTTAAATTATCGTCATTTATATTTTTCATTAGGTTTTAATTGTGACTTAAAATATAAAATCGACAAACTGGTCATTAAACGGTAAACCCCCTTTTATATTATTATTATATATAAAAATATATATTTTGTACAAATATAGTTGTTTAAAATATAGTGTAAAATAAGTCGTCTTCCTGTGGAACGAACCGAATTACTAAAAACTATACTACTCTACGATTAGGTACACTTCCTATAGTGTTGTAGCAGAGTTTAGGTATATCCCATTTGTAAATAAATTAATTAAAACTTGTATCATATTTCGTCGTATTTCGTAGTAAAAATATAACTATTTTGTATACACCCCTACGCACATCAGTAGTTGTTGTATAGTGGTTGTATAGTGGTTGCCCTCTTTGCAACCCTTTCGTGGTGTTTTGAGTGTATAGGATTGTTAGGTTATTTCCTTTGTACCTTCGTGGTTCGTTTAATGATATCTTTGCTTTAAAAAAAAAAACTTTTATAGTTAATGTACAATATGCATACATTAATTAATCAACCAAAATCGTGTCCCAAGTATTTTATTGAATTTTACCAAATGTGTGAGTAAATTAAAATATTGTGATTATTTTTGGATGCAAAGCAGGATGAGGAAATGGCTAATATTATTGGATGCAAAGCAGGTTCCTTCCCAATTACATATCTTGGTTTACCAATAGGTGCAAATATGAGAAAATCTTCAAATTGGAAACCGGTGGTAGAAAAATTTTGAAAAAGACTTTCGGATTGGAAAGCGCGTGAGATGTCTTTCGGTGGACGTTTAACTCTTGTTAATTCGGTTTTGAATAGTCTTTCGTTGTATTAATTTTCGCTCTTCCGTGCTGCGTCTGCCGTGCTTAAAAAACTTGAGTGTGTGAGACAAAATTTTTTTTGGGGTGGGTCAGGTGACGAGAAAAAAATATCGTGGGTTAAATGGGATGATGGCATTCGTCCTTGGGCGGATGGTGGGCTTAACATTGGCTCTCTTATTTGCAAAAATCTAACACTAATAGGCAAGTGGTGGTGGAGGTTTCTAACCGAAACCACCTCCTTGTGGGTTAGTGTTATTAAAAGCATCTATGGGGATTCGGGGCTTCTCGGCTTGGGTGGGAATAATAATTGTTATGTTACTAACTCTACGTGGAGTAACATTGTTAAAGCAGGTCTCGAGATTGGCAACACAGGAACGGAGTTTACAAAGTCTTTTGCAAGAGTAATCGGGAACAGAAACGACACAAAGTTTTGGGAAGACATTTGGATCTTGGATAGGCCGCTAAAGGAGACTTTCAAAAGATTGGCGCGACTCGAACCGAACACTAATTCGTCAGTTGCGGATCGAGTATCTTGGGATGGGAATAAACCGACTTTTATGTGGGATTGGACACGTTTGGTTACGGGAAGAACAAAGGGGGAATTGGAAGATTTAGAGGAATTAATTTCTTCGATTAAAATGGACCCGAATAAAGAAGATTCTTGGTATTGGAAACTAAGTGGATGCGGCAAATTCTCTACAAGAAAATTAACAAAAGAACTAATGACAAAGGTGTATCCTTCAAGTGGGAATTCTTTGGCAACCATGAAAAATATTCTTGTTCCAAAAAAGTGGGTGTATTTGTATGGAGGGAAAAAAAGGGAAAGACTACCCGTTTTTGTTGAATTAGATAAAAGGGGTATTGATCTTAACTCCGTTCTTTGCCCTCTTTGCAATGATGATGTGGAAACGGTCAAACATTCGTTATTCGAGTGCGAGCATGTGTTGAGCATTTGGCGGAAAGTCCTAATTTGGTGAGGGTTCGGTTCGGTCAACTTTTCTTTTGGGAATCTCCTTCGCGGTCTTTGTCCTATCCAATGTTCCGAATTGGGAAGTAAAATTTGGCAAGCGGTGGAGTGGACGAGTTGCTATCTAATTTGGAAAAATAGGAATCAAAAGGTTTTCAAGAAGGCTAGTTGGTCACCTCCGATCGCGCTTAGTGAGATACAAGTTAAGAGCTTCGAATGGATTGCGAGGCGATGCAAAGAGAGGAAGATCGAATGGCACGATTGGCTTCACAATCCATAAACTTTGTTGACATAATATCTTGTGCGTTTGATTTAGTGTGTAAAGTTTCATTGTTGATGTAGGATGCTACCTCGGTATCTCTACGATTTGTAAAAATCTTGTATTGTGGGGCTTTTCTCGAGTTATAATATTATTCTGCTTTTCAAAAAAAATAATATTGTGATTATTAAGTTTGAGACAAAGATATAACTAAACCCATAAGAATGAAAGAAAGGTTCCTCTGGAAGAACTTGTTTTTTCCTCTAAATAAAATATGGTATTACTTGAGGAGAAATTATTTCGTAACAAGCAAGAAACCATACAAATACTTCCTATCAATCGGTAGAACATCCAACAACCTTACCGAATCACTTTTGGAAAGGTCAATCATATATAGTTTTCACAATGTTGCACAAGAAGGAAGTAGAGAAATTAACTATGTATATATGTATCTAGAAGATAATTCGAGTCATATTTTAAGCTAATTATATGATACAATCGTGTAAAGACATTTTTTTTTCTTTTAAGATTTAACAAGAACAACTATATACTGCATATTTAATTAATCTGGATGCATTTTACATGAAAAGACGTCAATTAAAAGAAATTATAATAAATATTGTGGATTTAAACATATCCATTATATAAAATTCGGAATTGTGGTATATAGTTATCTTACCTCATATAAAAATATACGACTGTTCGATTGTTACATAATTATTACCCTATGTGTGTGTGGGGACGCGTGTGTGTTAGAACCACTCAAGTTTATTAATTCGGTTTTATACGTTTAGGGTTTAGATAAATAAACCAAACTACTGGGATTAAAAAACCAAGTCAAAAGACCATTATAAGATCACTCCCTATAGTTTCACTATAGCTTCATTATCAACCCTTCTTGATGATGTGACATCCATTACCCATATAATGTTATATGCATGGATTAGTTATAGAGATTCATTATCCGTCTTCTCCATCAATTTAACAAAACAATGAACCTTAAGTTATATAAATTGCGAGTCCTACTGCTCCTTCATATCACTTTTTTCAATTCAAAACACCCCTTTCAACCAATGTACAAGTTTATATGCATTTTGTACAAGTTTATTATTATTATTTGTGCTAGTTAAAATAAATATAAAATAAAATAAAATTAATGACGTGGCAGTTAAAGGTAAGATGTTTTAGCTATGATAGGCAGTGTTTAGTTTGTAGCGACCCGACAAAATCGTCATTGACGGCGCCATTTACTTAGGTCCCATTACGTGGTCGTAAGTCTTTAAAATAACGTTTGACCAAAAAAATATGTCGCATTCATTTCAAATGTAAAGATTGTTTCAAAGTTTACAAGAATAGTTCAACCACAAGTTACGTTACAACGTTATAAGTACAAATGAAACCTATGCGACACAATCTAAAAGTAGCCAAAAGACGCTCCATGTATGCATATATACTCGACATCCAATGCAAGTATCAAAATAATGAGCGGAAGCATGTATCACAAAACGTTCAAGGACCTGAGAAAAACATAGAAATCTGTCAACGAAAACGTTGGTGAAATTATAGGTTTAAGTAAGTAAGTAAGTACAAATGAACCACAAGATTTATAACATTGAAATAATAGTAAACCATTCTAAAATTTGTTATCACGAGCACCCAATTATCAAGGCTTAACTTTCCATCCATAGAACCCCATCACAATAGTGTTAGAACATACAATGTTTCTCGAAAATATATTTCATCCAATAACGGTAGCGAACCGTCCGAATGAGGGTTTGTCAAACCCGTATGGCCATACAACATAAGTTCTCGCTTACACCCGGCAAGTATAACTAATGATAATCAAATTGAGGATTTTGTTCTAACTCGTATGTAGAATGTCTGTTTTCGTACTTGTGTTCACTTTGTAAAACGAAACGTTTATGTTTTCTCATCCCAAATGTAAGTTTAAAAGAGTAAGAGTGGGACTATGATCTCACCTTGAGTGCACGAGTAATAAAGTACTTCACAAGTAAACGTGTGGAAGGACAATTGCTAGTCTTGACCTAAACAAGTAGGTTGTATCAATAATGGTAAACACGATGGGTCAAAGTTGTTCAATTAGTCCTATGGCTCGTTACGACTCGATTATATAGCATGTGAATCAAATTGTCAAGTTTCATGCAAGATATAAGTATACAAGAAGATTAGAACGGTTGAAACAAGTATTGGTTAAGTTTGGACAAAAGTCAACTTTGGTCAAGTCAAAGTCAACCAAAAAGTCAACACGTTCGGGTCGGGTCCCGAACTATTTTTCTGAGGTTTTTAGTCATATATAAGCATATTAGAACAAGTTATATGTTAGAACAAGTTATACAAGCATGTTAGAAAAAGTCAACACGTTCGGGTCGGGTCCCGAACTAAAAGCTTGGTTTATTTATAAGTACTCGTTCGTTTATAGGTCACTCAAATTAACGTTATTTAAATTGTTTAGTTTTTTAAATATATATAAAAGTATTTGCGACTTTAACATATTTATGATTTTTCTTTTTTTTTTTTTTTTTTTTTTTTTTTAGGCAGAGATTATATTAAACACGGGAAAAATACAACATCCTCTGGCTCCATAAAATGGATGCCTAAAGGAGAACATGAATGTTACACGAGACCTAGCTACAAAATATGCCTGAGACTAAATTTACAATAGAACAATAAAAGGACTAAGATGTAGAGTTAACATCTCAGAACCATGCTAAAACATATTAAGATATATGCTTGGATTTGATAACCACGTAAGCCATTCGAGCTTTCTTACTTTTGCACGAGATGAGATCCATTCGAAAGATTTAATTTGTATCTCATCTAGGGCTACCAGAGTGGTCCACAATTTACCACGAAAAACTTTATCATTCTGTTGCTTCCAAATAAGGTACGGACATACCCAAGATACTGCTTGCCATAGCTTCTTACCAAAGGGTGACATTGTGTTGCTATTGGAGATGCCATTGATTTCATTGATACTAAAGCTTGAGAAATTTCCCAAGTTCCACCACTTATAGATACGATCCCAAACATCTAGAGCGTACTTACAAAAGATGAGTGTGTGGTCCACGGACTCCAAATCATCGTCACATAAAGGACAACAGACACTATGAAGATCGATTCCTCTTTTGTCGAGTTCAAGCAAAACGGGAAGTCCCTTTTTTAAAGCACGCCACACGAAAATCTCTATCGTTTTTGGGACAAGATTGTTTCGAAACGTACTTTGATGTGACCCATTCGAAGTAAGTATTTTGCTATCTATCATACTGGCTAAGATCTTAACTTTGAATATTCCACCGAAGCCATGGACCATCTCCATGAATCCGAGTTCCTGCAGTTAAAAGAAAAATTTGATAACAAGTTATGAAGAGACTCAAGTTCTTCTGCTGTACGTCCCCAAGGCTCGCGTCTCCAGTTCCAAACTGTCGAAATATTCGCTTCAGCCATCAGCACCCGGTCCTTGATTAGGATATCTTTATCGCGTTCCAGGTTGTATGGACGTGGAAATAGCATGCATAGCTTATCTTCGCCTAGCCACTATCGCACCAAGGATGTAATGCTTCCATCACCTAGTGATTTAACAAACGAATCTCTGAATTGCACTTGAGCCGCATCAATCAAAGAACCTGTTGCAATGATTTTATGCCAGGTGCCTGATGTAGGAGAGTGGCGAGAGCCACTTCCCAACATTAGACCCCCACACGAACCATAAAAACTACGGATTACTTTTACCCAAAGTGAATTAGTTTCGGTTTTAAACCTCCACCATCACTTTCCCAATGGTGCAAGATTTTTACTCTTTAAGGACCCAATGTTTAGCCTACCTGACCCGAAAGAATTAATGACATGATCCCATTTTATCCAACAAAATTTTGAATCGAAACCCGACCCACCCCAAAAAAATTTCGTCTCACACTCTCAAGCACTTTTAACACACAAGGCGGAGCACGGTAGAGTGAGAAGTAGTACAACGGAAGACTTGTGTAACGACCTTGAATTTTCCAACTTATATTATTAATATTTATTATTAATACTTGCGTTGTACTAAATGTATTCTTATACATTTTACTTGTTACCCTATTTGACTTTCCTTGTCCCGACTCGTCTTTTCGACGCGCTTTTCACGAATAATATTTAGAATATTATTTACGTTCATGATTAATTATTATTAATCATTTTTAATTAACTAATGTAAGTAGTTAATTACTTGGGTTTTTACTAATTTGTTGCTTACTTATACTTGGGGTTATATTATTGGACTTGGAAGCCCACCCTACACCACTTAATGGACTACTAGTAAGCCCACCACTATGCTAATGACTCTTTAAGGTTAAACAAGGTTAATTAAGGTGTAGGAGACAAAGATGTCTCAAGCATGCATGTACCTCTTTCTCATGTATTTGACTTATACACCTTCCTAGGAAACAACACCCTCCCACACTAGAAAGTTGAAGTTGACTACCCCATTTATGGAGCTCAATACCGTCGGCCTTGGTATGGGCATGGGGAGTTCAAAATTTATTTTTTTGTTACTTATATGCTAGTGTAAACTCCATTCCACACACTTCATACTTACACTTTCTTTTCTCTAGTCTTTTCTCTCTAAATTGTAAGTACTTTATCTTTTTCTTTCTTCTTTTTCTTCCTTTGAAAACCGAAACTATCATCATCATTTTACTTACTTCTAGTTTGTTGTTTGTTGTTAAAGATCAAACTTTCTAGTTTGTATCTTCATGAATCTTGCTCCTTCCATCCTTTGTTTGATGAGAAGTCAAGAACAAGGATCTAAGCTTATTAGCTTATGGTTCTACACTTGATATATTATAAGAATCTAAAGTTCATAAGCTTTAAGATCTTACTTGTGTTCATGTTTTGGAAACCTAAGGTTTACTTTCTTAAGATCCAAGCTTTGACTTGAATCTTCTTAAGTATGAAACAAACTTGAACTTGTTACTTGTAACTTTAGTTTATTTCTTTCTTTTGTAAGTATTTCAATTAGTGATTTATTTAATTTTGGTCAAGTATTACTAGTTAAACTTGATCTCATTTTTCTTGAAACTAAAGCTTAAACTTTGGAAGTTCAAGAACATGGAAGTTTAACTTTCTAGTTATAACTTCATACACTTATGTTGTATCTAAGTTTCTATAACTTATGGTCTTCCAATTTCATCTAAAACAAAAGCTTATAAGCTTATATACATTCTACAAGATAAAAATCTAAGTTTCGTAACTTATGGTTTTATTAAAGTAAAGATCCAAGTTCCATAAAATAAAATTTAACTTAAGAACACTAGATCTAGAGTTTTTAGTCTAGGATCTTTAAGATCTAACTAAGATCTAGGTTCTACAACTTAAGATCTTGTTTATTTAGTTTACATTCAAGTTTATAGCTTAATATTACTACTAGTACTCATGTATGTGTCGGACCTAAGATCTTGATGTAACTTTGGTTCATCAAACTTCTTACAACCCTTAAATGAGTTATGCTAGATATCTTAGACATACACTAGTGTAATGATGGTCAAAACTTGGTAAAGATGATGCAAACACATCAACGAGTTGTACACTTGAAGCTACAAGCATCAAGGATGAGAACCGTGATGAACATCAAGCACCAAGAACCCACCGGAGCACTTTACTTACTATTTTTGAGGTC
This sequence comes from Rutidosis leptorrhynchoides, assembly GCF_046630445.1. NCBI lineage: Eukaryota > Viridiplantae > Streptophyta > Magnoliopsida > Asterales > Asteraceae > Rutidosis > Rutidosis leptorrhynchoides. Next base: position 389,924,546 of record NC_092337.1, read on the forward strand.
TGATCATTCACCTGGGCTACTGGAAAATTTGATTTCCAGATTGTTTGGTTCGAGTAGATGACTTTTCGTTTAGGACTCGTCTTAATCCGATTTACGGTTTAGGATTTATAGCCTTCCGAAAGTCACTACAACTTTGTAACGTTGTGCTGAAATTTCTGACCTACTCGCACTTAAACCATTGCCACGGTTTAAACAAAGATGAGTTTGAAATGTCCCGTTCTTATTGATTAAAAACGTTCCATATTAATTGATTTCGTTGCGAGGTTTTGACCTCTATATGAGACGTTTTTCAAAGACTGCATTCATTTTTAAAACAAACCATAACCTTTATTTCATAAATAAAGGTTTAAAAGCTTTACGTAGATTATCAAATAATGATAATCTAAAATATACTGTTTACACACGACCATTACATAATGGTTTACAATACAAATATGTTACATCGAAATCAGTTTCTTGAATGCAGTTTTTACACAGTATTATACAAACATGGACTCCAAATCTTGTCCTTATTTTAGTATGCAACAGCGGAAGCTCTTAGTATTCACCTGAGAATAAACATGCTTTAAACGTAACAAAAATGTTGGTGAGTTATAGGTTTAACCTATATATATCAAATTGTAACAATAGACCACAAGATTTCATATTTCAATACACATCCCATACATAGAGATAAAATTCATTCATATGGTGAACACCTGGTAACCGACATTAACAAGATGCATATATAAGAATATCCCCATCATTCCGGGACACCCTTCGGATATGATATAAATTTCGAAGTACTAAAGCATCCGGTACTTTGGATGGGGTTTGTTAGGCCCAATAGATCTATCTTTAGGATTCGCGTCAATTAGGGTGTCTGTTCCCTAATTCTTAGATTACCAGACTTAATAAAAAGGGGCATATTCAATTTCGATAATTCAACCATAGAATGTAGTTTCACGTACTTGTGTCTATTTTGTAAATCATTTATAAAACCTGCATGTATTCTCATCCCAAAAATATTAGATTTTAAAAGTGGGACTATAACTCACTTTCACAGATTTTTACTTCGTCGAGAAGTAAGACTTGACCACTGTTGATTCACGAACCTATAACAATATATACATATATATTAAAGTATGTTCAAAATATATTTACAACACTTTTAATATATTTTGATGTTTTAAGTTTATTAAGTCAGCTGTCCTCGTTAGTAACCTACAACTAGTTGTCCACAGTTAGATGTACAGAAATAAATCGATAAATATTATCTTGAATCAATCTACGACCCAGTGTATACGTATCTCAGTATTGATCACAACTCAAACTATATATATTTTGGAATCAACCTCAACCCTGTATAGCTAACTCCAACATTCACATATAGAGTGTTTATGGTTGTTCCGAAATATATATAGATGTGTCGACATGATATGTCGAAACATTGTATACGTGTCTATGGTATCTCAAGATTACATAATATACAATACAAGTTGATTAAGTTATGGTTGGAATAGATTTGTTACCAATTTTCACGTAGCTAAAATGAGAAAAATTATCCAATCTTGTTTTACCCATAACTTCTTCATTTTAAATCCGTTTTGAGTGAATCAAATTGCTATGGTTTCATATTGAACTCTATTTTATGAATCTAAACAGAAAAGTATAGGTTTATAGTCGGAAAAATAAGTTACAAGTTATTTTTGTAAAGGTAGTCATTTCAGTCGAAAGAACGACGTCTAGATGACAATTTTAGAAAACATACTTCCACTTTGAGTTTAACCATAATTTTTGGATATAGTTTCATGTTCATAATAAAAATCATTTTCTCAGAATAACAACTTTTAAATCAAAGTTTATCATAGTTTTTAATTAACTAACCCAAAACAGCCTGCGGTGTTACTACGACGGCGTAAATCCGGTTTTACGGTGTTTTTCGTGTTTCCAGGTTTTAAATCATTAAGTTAGCATATCATATAGATATAGAACATGTGTTTAGTTAATTTTAAAAGTCAAGTTAGAAGGATTAACTTTTGTTTGCGAAGAAGTTTAGAATTAACTAAACTATGTTCTAGTGATTACGAGTTTAAACCTTCGAATAAGATAGTTTTATATATATGAATCGAATGATGTTATGAACATCATTACTACCTCAAGTTTAGTAGGTAAACCTACTGGAAGTGACAAGAAATGATTTAGCTTCAAAGGATCTTGGATGGCTTGAAAGTTCTTGAAGTAGGATCATGACACAAAAACAAGTTCAAGTAAGATTTTTACTCGAATTAAGATAGTTTATAGTTATAGAAATTGAATCAAAGTTTGAATATGAATATTACCTTGAATAAGAAAGATAACCTACTGTATATAACAAAGGTTTCTTGATCTTAGATGATTACTTGGAATGGATTAGAAAGCTTGGAAGTAAATTAGTAAACTTGAAGGGATTTTTTTGAAGTGTTCTTGAAGTGTTCTTTCTATGATGATTATAGCTTGATTCTTGAAGTGATTTTTGATGAAGATGATGATTAACTACTGAAAAAATACGTTCATAATAGTGTGTGTGTGTTGAGAGAGAATTAGAAAGAGAATTGGAAGTGAAATGGAGTGAATGATGAGTGGTAATTGGTGAGTGGTGAGTGGGGTTAAAAGGAGTTCTAGTTAGTTGACTAGCTCATGGTAGAAGTTAAAATTGATTAGTCATACATGACATAATCAAGAGTGGAATCCCATGCTAGTTCCTATTGGTATATACCCATAGTAAGTACGTTTTGAAGCTGTGTATAATACGGGTAAGAATACGACTAGAATTCTTGATGAAAGAAAAGAATGGGAAAGTAACTGTAACCATTTTCATTAAGTATGAGTGTTTTGATATATGTCTTGAAGTCTTCCAAAAGTATTTTAATACATCTAAATACACTACATGTATATACATTTTAACTGAGTCGTTAAGTCATCGTTAGTCGTTACATGTAAGTGTTGTTTTGAAACCTTTAAGTTAACGATCTCAATTAATGTTGTTAACCCATTGTTTATTATATCTAATGAGATGTTAAATTATTATATTATCATGATATCATGATATATTAATATATCTTAATATGATATATATATACATTTAAATGTCGTTACAACGATAATCGTTACATATATGTCTTGTTTCGAAATCCTTAAGTTAGTAGTCTTGTTTATATGTATATAACTCATTTTTAATATACTTATGGAGATACTTACTTAACATAATCTCATGTTAACCATATGTATATCCATATATATATCGTCATGTCATTTTTACAAGTTTTAACGTTCGTGAATCGCCGGTCAACTTGGGTGGTCAATTGTCTATATGAAACATATTTCAATTAATCAAGTCTTAACAAGTTTGATTGCTTAACATGTTGGAAACATTTAATCATGTAAATATCAATCTCAATTAATATATATAAACATGGAAAAGTTCGGGTCACTACAGTACCTACCCGTTAAATAAATTTCGTCCCAAAATTTTAAGCTGTTGAAGGTGTTGACGAATCTTCTGGAAATAGATGCGGGTATTTCTTCTTCATCTGATCTTCACACTCCCAGGTGAACTCGGGTCCTCTACGAGCATTCCATCGAACCTTAACAATTGGTATCTTATTGTGCTTAAGTTTTTTAACCTCACGATCCATTATTTCGACGGGTTCTTCGATGAATTGAAGTTTTTCGTTGATTTGGATTTCATCTAACGGAATAGTGAGATCTTCTTTAGCAAAACATTTCTTCAAATTCGAGACGTGGAAAGTTTTATGTACAGTCACGAGTTGTTGAGGTAACTCAAGTCGGTAAGCTACTGGTCCGACACGATCAATAATCTTGAATGGTCCAATATACCTTGGATTTAATTTCCCTCGTTTACCAAATTGAACAACGCCTTTCCAAGGTGCAACTTTAAGCATGACCATCTCTCCAATTTCAAATTCTATATCTTTTCTTTTAATGTCAGCGTAGCTCTTTTGTCGACTTTGGGCGGTTTTCAACCGTTGTTGAATTTGGATGATTTTCTCGGTAGTTTCTTGTATAATCTCTGGACCCGTAATCTGTCTATCCCCCACTTCACTCCAACAAATCGGAGGCCTGCACTTTCTACCATAAAGTGCTTCAAACGGCGCCATCTCAATGCTTGAATGGTAGCTGTTGTTGTAGGAAAATTCTGCTAACGGTAGATGTCGATCCCAACTGTTTCTGAAATCAATAACACATGCTCGTAGCATGTTTTCAAGCATTTGTATCGTCCTTTCGCTCTGCCCATCAGTTTGTGGATGATAGGCAGTACTCATGTCTAGACGAGTTCCTAATGCTTGCTGTAATGTCTGCCAGAATCTTGAAATAAATCTGCCATCCCTATCATAGATAATAGAGATTGGTATTCCATGTCTGGAGACGACTTCCTTCAAATACAGTCGTGCTAACTTCTCCATCTTGTCATCTTCTCTTATTGGTAGGAAGTGTGCTGATTTGGTGAGACGATCACCTATTACCCAAATAGTATCAAAACCACTTGCAGTCCTTGGCAATTTAGTGATGAAATCCATGGTAATGTTTTCCCATTTCCATTCCGGGATTTCGGGTTGTTGAAGTAGACCTGATGGTTTCTGATACTCAGCTTTGACCTTAGAACACGTCAAACATTCTCCTACGTATTTAGCAACATCGGCTTTCATACCCGGCCACCAAAAATGTTTCTTTAGATCCTTGTACATCTTCCCCGTTCCAGGATGTATTGAGTATCTGGTTTTATGGGCTTCTCTAAGTACCATTTCTCTCCTATCTCCAAATTTTGGTACCCAAATCCTTTCAGCCCTATACCGGGTTCCGTCTTCCCGAATATTAAGATGCTTCTCCGATCCTTTGGGTATTTCATCCTTTAAATTTCCCTCTTTTAAAACTCCTTGTTGTGCCTCCTTTATTTGAGTAGTAATGTTATTATGAATCATTATATTCATAGATTTTACTCGAATGGGTTCTCTGTCCTTCCTGCTCAAGGCATCGGCTACCACATTTGCCTTCCCCGGGTGGTAACGAATCTCAAAGTCGTAATCATTCAATAATTCAATCCACCTACGCTGCCTCATATTCAGTTGTTTCTGATTAAATATGTGTTGAAGACTTTTGTGGTCGGTATATATAATATTTTTGACCCCATATAAGTAGTGCCTCCAAGTCTTTAATGAAAAAACAACCGCGCCTAATTCCAAATCATGCGTCGTATAATTTTGTTCGTGAATCTTCAATTGTCTAGACGCATAAGCAATCACCTTCGTTCGTTGCATTAATACACAACCGAGACCTTGCTTTGATGCGTCACAATAAATCACAAAATCATCATTCCCTTCAGGCAATGACAATATAGGTGCCGTAGTTAGCTTTTTCTTCAATAACTGAAACGCTTTCTCTTGTTCATCACTCCATTTAAATTTCTTCCCTTTATGCGTTAATGCAGTCAAGGGTTTTGCTATTCTGGAAAAGTCTTGGATGAACCTTCTGTAGTAACCAGCTAGTCCTAAAAACTGGCGTATGTGTTTCAGAGTTTTCGGGGTTTCCCACTTTTCAACAGTTTCTATCTTTGCCGGATCCACCTTAATACCTTCTTTGTTCACTATGTGACCGAGGAATTGAACTTCTTCCAACCAAAATGCACACTCTGAAAACTTAGCATACAATTCTTCCTTCCTCAATACTTCTAACACCTTTCTCAAATGTTCACCGTGTTCTTGGTCATTTTTTGAGTAAATAAGTATGTCATCAATGAAAACAATGACAAACTTGTCAAGGTATGGTCCACACACTCGGTTCATAAGGTCCATGAACACAGCTGGTGCATTAGTTAAACCAAATGGCATGACCATAAACTCGTAATGTCTGTAACGTGTTCTGAAAGCAGTCTTTGGAATATCATCTTCTTTCACCCATATTTGATGATACCCGGAACGTAAGTCAATCTTTGAATAAACAGACGAGCCTTGTAGTTGATCAAATAAGTCGTTGATTCTCGGTAGTGGGTAGCTGTTCTTGATGGTAAGTTTGTTCAACTCTCGGTAGTCGATACACAACCTGAATGTACCATCTTTCTTCTTGACAAACAAAACAGGAGCTCCCTACGGTGATGTGCTTGGTCGAATGAAACCACGCTCTAAAAGTTCTTGTAATTGGCTTTGCAGTTCTTTCATCTCGCTGGGTGCGAGTCTGTAAGGAGCATGAGCTATTGGTGCAGCTCCTGGTACAAGATCTATTTGAAATTCAACGGATCGATGTGGGGGTAATCCCGGTAATTCTTTCGGAAATACATCGGGAAATTCTTTTGCTACGGGAACATCATTGATGCTCTTTTCTTCAGTTTGTACTTTCTCGACGTGTGCTAGAACAGCATAGCAACCTTTTCTTATTAGTTTTTGTGCCTTCAAATTACTAATAAGATGTAGCTTCGTGTTGCCCTTTTCTCCGTACACCATTAAGGGTTTTCCTTTTTCTCGTATAATGCGAATTGCTTTTTTGTAACAAACGATCTCTGCTTTCACTTCTTTTAACCAGTCCATACCGATTATCACATCAAAACTCCCTAACTCTACTGGTATCAAGTCAATCTTAAATGTTTCGCTAACCAGTTTAATTTCTCGATTCCGACATATATTATCTTCTGAAATTAATTTACCATTTGCTAATTCGAGTAAAAATTTACTATCCAAAGGCGTCAATGGACAACTTAATTTAGTACAAAAATCTCTACTCATATAGCTTCTATCCGCACCCGAATAAAATAAAACGTAAGAAGATTTATTGTCAATAAGAAACGTACCCGTAACAAGCTCCGGGTCTTCCTGTGCCTCTGCCGCATTAATATTGAAAACTCTTCAGCGGCCTTGTCCATTCGTGTTCTCCTGGTACGGGAAATTTCTAATAATGTGGCCCGGTTTTCCACATTTATAACAAACTACATTGGCATAACTTGCTCCGACACTACTTGCTCCGCCATTACTCGTTCCGACACCATTTGTTCCTTTCGTTCTATTAACCCCTGGTCCGTAGACCTCACACTTCGCCGCGCTATGACCATTTCTTTTACACTTGTTGCATAATTTGGTGCAGAACCCCGAGTGATACTTTTCACACCTTTGGCATAGCTGCTTCTGATTGTTGTTGTTGTTGCGGTTATTATTGTTGTTGGGATGATTGTTGTAGTTGTTGTTGTTGTTGTTGTTGTTGTTGTTGTTGTTGTTGGGCCGTTTGTTGTAGTTGTGATTGATGTTGCGATTGTTGGGATAATTGTTGTGATTATTGTTGTAATTGCTGTTGTTGTTGTATTGGTGATTCTTATCACCGTTTTCCTCCCACTTTCTTTTAACTTGCTTCACATTGGCCTCTTCAGCAGTCTGTTCTTTAATTCTTTCTTCAATCTGGTTCACTAGTTTGTGAGCCATTCTACATGCCTGTTGTATGGAGGCGGGCTCGTGTGAACTTATATCTTCTTGGATTCTTTCCGGTAATCCTTTCACAAACGCGTCGATCTTCTCTTCCTCATCTTCGAATGCTCCCGGACACAATAGGCACAATTCTGTGAATCGTCTTTCGTACGTGGTAATATCAAATCCTTGGGTTCGTAACCCTCTAAGTTATGTCTTGAGCTTATTGACCTCGGTTCTGGGACAGTACTTCTCGTTCATCAAGTGCTTGAATGCTGACCACGGTAGTGCGTACGCATCGTCTTGTCCCACTTGCTCTAGATAGGTATTCCACCATGTTAACGCAGAACCTGTGAAGGTATGCGTAGCGTACTTTACTTTATCCTCTTCAGTACACTTACTTATGGCAAACACCGATTCGACCTTCTCGGTCCACCGTTTCAATCCGATCGGTCCTTCGGTTCCATCAAATTCCAAAGGTTTGCAGGCAGTGAATTCTTTGTAGGTGCATCCTACACGATTTCCTGTACTGCTACATCTAAGGTTATTGTTGGTATGTAGCGCAGCCTGTACTGCGGCTATGTTTGGAGCTAGAAAAGTACGGAATTCCTCTTCATTCATATTCACGGTGTGTCGAGTAGTCGGTGCCATTTCCTTCAAAATAGTCAAATGGAACAAGTTAATCATACAGAATATTAAGAGTAGTTAATAGTATTTCGTAGCATAATATGAACTCATTTATAAAAGCTTTTTCTTCATATTAGCGTTTTATAAGTTTAAATTCGGGTAGTATCTACCCGTTAAGTTCATACTTAGTAGCTAATATACAATTCAACTACTACAATTCTATATGAAAAGCTGATTATAATAATATTTCGCGTTCAAACTTTTATACAATATTTTACAAACTTACAATACCGCTTATTTTACATAAAGCATGAAATATAGCACACAATAACTTTGATACAAGATAGTTGTGAAGATAATTCTAGCTAGTACACAAGTCGTTCAGCAAAGGCAATAAAGACACGTAATTCATACGTCCAGAAACAAGTCATGCATTCTGGTTTTACTAGGACTACTTCCCATCCTTGGTCTTGTGGAACATAACCGTTATGGCCGTTGATAAGACAGCGTGTTGTAACGTCGTCAAAGGTACGAGGGTTACGTAATGTCCAACAGTCCCGTAACAATCTAAAAACCTCATTTCTTACCCCAATTACCGACTCCGTCACTTGTGGGAACGTTTTGTTTAATAGTTGTAGGCCGATGTACTTGTTCTCACTTTAGTGAGAAGCGAACATTACTAATCCGTAAGCATAACATGCTTCTTTATGTTGCATGTTAGCCGCTTTTTCTAAATCACGAAGTCCAATATTCGGATATATTGAGTCAAAATAATTTCTTAACCCATTGCGTAAAATGGCATTTGGGTTCCCCGCAATATATGCGTCAAAGTAAACACATCGTAACTTATGGATTTCCCAATGTGATATCCCCCATCTTTCGAACAAAAACCTTTTATAAACCAAGGCATTCTTGGAACGTTCTTCGAATGTCTTACAAACTGATCTCGCCTTAAATAGTTGTGCCGAAGAATTCTGACCGACTCTAGACAAGATTTCATCAATCATGTCTCCGGGTAGGTCTCTTAAAATATTGGGTTGTCTATCCATTTTGTGTTTATACTGTAAAATAGACAAGAGTTAGATTCATAAAAAAAAATACTTATTAATACAAGCAATTTTTACATATATCATAAAGCATAAGCACACTATATTACTTATATTACACCACACGAATACAACTATCTTATTCCGACTCGCTTGTTTCTTCTTCTTCGGTTTTGGTTCGTTTTGCCAAGTTTCTAGGGATATATGATGTTCCCCTAATACTAGCTGTTATTTTCCACAACGGTTTAGAAAAACCTGGTGGTTTAGAGGTTCCTGGGTCATTGTTACAACTTAAGGACTTCGGGGGTTGACGATACATATAAAGTTCATCGGGGTTGGAATTAGATTTCTCTATTTTTATGCCCTTTCCCTTATTATTTTCTTTTGCCTTTTTAAATTCAGTTGGGGTAATTTCTATAACATCGTCGGAATTCTCGTCGGAATCCGATTCATCGGAGAATTGGTAATCCTCCCAATATTTTGCTTCCTTGGCGGAAACACCATTGGCCATAATTAACCTTGGTCGGTTGGTTGAGGATTTTCTTTTACTTAACCGTTTTATTATTTCCCCCACCGGTTCTATTTCCTCCTCCGGTTCCTCTTCTTCCGGTTCTGATTCTTCTTCCGATTCCGACTCTTCTTCCGGTTCCTCTTCGGGAACTTGTGAATCAGTCCACGAATCATTCCAATTTACATTTGACTCTTCATTATTATTAGGTGAGTCAATGGGACTTGTTCTAGAGGTAGACATCTATCACATAATATCAAACACGTTAAGAGATTAATATATCACATAATATTCACATGTTAAAAATATATAGTTTCCAACAAAATTTGTTAAGCAATCATTTTTCAAGTAAACACGGTCGAAGTCCAGACTCACTAATGCATCCTAACAAACTAGATAAGACACACTAATGCAAAATTCTGGTTCTCTAAGACCAACGCTCGGATACCAACTGAAATGTCCCGTTCTTATTGATTAAAAACGTTCCATATTAATTGATTTCGTTGCGAGGTTTTGACCTCTATATGAGACGTTTTTCAAAGACTGCATTCATTTTTAAAACAAACCATAACCTTTATTTCATAAATAAAGGTTTAAAAGCTTTACGTAGATTATCAAATAATGATAATCTAAAATATCCTGTTTACACACGACCATTACATAATGGTTTACAATACAAATATGTTACATCGAAATCAGTTTCTTGAATGCAGTTTTTACACAGTATTATACAAACATGGACTCCAAATCTTGTCCTTATTTTAGTATGCAACAGCGGAAGCTCTTAGTATTCACCTGAGAATAAACATGCTTTAAACGTAACAAAAATGTTGGTGAGTTATAGGTTTAACCTATATATATCAAATTGTAACAATAGACCACAAGATTTCATATTTCAATACACATCCCATACATAGAGATAAAATTCATTCATATGGTGAACACCTGGTAACCGACATTAACAAGATGCATATATAAGAATATCCCCATCATTCCGGGACACCCTTCGGATATGATATAAATTTCGAAGTACTAAAGCATCCGGTACTTTGGATGGGGTTTGTTAGGCCCAATAGATCTATCTTTAGGATTCGCGTCAATTAGGGTGTCTGTTCCCTAATTCTTAGATTACCAGACTTAATAAAAAGGGGCATATTCAATTTCGATAATTCAACCATAGAATGTAGTTTCACGTACTTGTGTCTATTTTGTAAATCATTTATAAAACCTGCATGTATTCTCATCCCAAAAATATTAGATTTTAAAAGTGGGACTATAACTCACTTTCACAGATTTTTACTTCGTCGAGAAGTAAGACTTGGCCACTGTTGATTCACGAACCTATAACAATATATACATATATATTAAAGTATGTTCAAAATATATTTACAACACTTTTAATATATTTTGATGTTTTAAGTTTATTAAGTCAGCTGTCCTCGTTAGTAACCTACAACTAGTTGTCCACAGTTAGATGTACAGAAATAAATCGATAAATATTATCTAGAATCAATCTACGACCCAGTGTATACGTATCTCAGTATTGATCACAACTCAAACTATATATATTTTGGAATCAACCTCAACCCTGTATAGCTAACTCCAACATTCACATATAGAGTGTCTATGGTTGTTCCGAAATATATATAGATGTGTCGACATGATAGGTCGAAACATTGTATACGTGTCTATGGTATCTCAAGATTACATAATATACAATACAAGTTGATTAAGTTATGGATGGAATAGATTTGTTACCAATTTTCACGTAGCTAAAATGAGAAAAATTATCCAATCTTGTTTTACCCATAACTTCTTCATTTTAAATCCGTTTTGAGTGAATCAAATTGCTATGGTTTCATATTGAACTCTATTTTATGAATCTAAACAGAAAAGTATAGGTTTATAGTCGGAAAAATAAGTTACAAGTCATTTTTGTAAAGGTAGTCATTTCAGTCGAAAGAACGACGTCTAGATGACCATTTTAGAAAACATACTTCCACTTTGAGTTTAACCATAATTTTTGGATATAGTTTCATGTTCATAATAAAAATCATTTTCTCAGAATAACAACTTTTAAATCAAAGTTTATCATAGTTTTTAACTAACTAACCCAAAACAGCCCGCTGTGTTACTACGACGGCATAAATCCGGTTTTACGGTGTTTTTCGTGTTTCCAGGTTTTAAATCATTAAGTTAGCATATCATATAGATATAGAACATGTTTTTAGTTAATTTTAAAAGTCAAGTTAGAAGGATTAACTTTTGTTTGCGAACAAGTTTAGAATTAACTAAACTATGTTCTAGTGATTACGAGTTTAAACCTTCGAATAAGATAGTTTTATATATATGAATCGAATGATGTTATGAACATCATTACTACCTCAAGTTTAGTAGGTAAACCTACTGGAAGTGACAAGAAATGATCTAGCTTCAAAGGATCTTGGATGGCTTGAAAGTTCTTGAAGTAGGATCATGACACAAAAACAAGTTCAAGTAAGATTTTTACTCGAATTAAGATAGTTTATAGTTATAGAAATTGAATCAAAGTTTGAATATGAATATTACCTTGAATAAAAAAGATAACCTACTGTATATAACAAAGGTTTCTTGATCTTAGATGATTACTTGGAATGGATTAGAAAGCTTGGAAGTAAATTAGTAAACTTGAAGGGATTTTTTTGAAGTGTTCTTGAAGTGTTCTTCCTATAATGATTATAGCTTGATTCTTGAAGTGATTTTTGATGAAGATGATGATTAACTACTGGAAAAATACGTTCATAATAGTGTGTGTGTGTGTGTGTTGAGAGAGAATTAGAAAGAGAATTGGAAGTGAAATGGAGTGAATGATGAGTGGTAATTGGTGAGTGGGGTTAAAAGGAGTTCTAGTTAGTTGACTAGCTCATGGTAGAAGTTAAAATTGATTAGTCATACATGACATAATCAAGAGTGGAATCCCATGCTAGTTCCTATTGGTATATACCCATAGTAAGTACGTTTTGAAGCTGTGTATAATACGGGTAAGAATACGACTAGAATTCTTGATGAAAGAAAAGAATGGGAAAGTAACTGCAACCATTTTCGTTAAGTATGAGTGTTTTGATATATGTCTTGAAGTCTTCCAAAAGTATTTTAATACATCTAAATACACTACATGTATATACATTTTAACTGAGTCGTTAAGTCATCGTTAGTCGTTACATGTAAGTGTTGTTTTGAAACCTTTAAGTTAGCGATCTCAATTAATGTTGTTAACCCATTGTTTATTATATCTAATGAGATGTTAAATTATTATATTATCATGATATTATGATATATTAATATATCTTAATATGATATATATATATATATACATTTAAATGTCGTTACAACGATAATCGTTACATATATGTCTCGTTTCGAAATCCTTAAGTTAGTAGTCTTGTTTATATGTATATAACTCATTGTTAATATACTTATGGAGATACTTACTTATCATAATCTCATGTTAACCATATGTATATCCATATATATATCGTCATGTCGTTTTTACAAGTTTTAACATTCGTGAATCGCAGGTCAACTTGGGTGGTCAATTGTCTATATGAAACATATTTCAATTAACCAAGTCTTAACAAGTTTGATTGCTTAAGATGTTGAAAATATTTAATCATGTAAATATCAATCTCAATTAATATATATAAACATGGAAAAGTTCGGGTCACTACAGAGTTTGGTTCTGAAAATTGGTCAGTGGTTGGAGGACTCACATATGGAGCCATAGCCACTGACTACGCGTCTTTTCGATTTGTATAGAGGTCGTAGCAGCTGAACGAAGTCAGCCCTTGTTTCGATCTCTACTCTTGATTGAAACTTACTTTACTCTTTTTGACTTATGATGAATGATGATGATACATAAGACCTAATTTACATACTTTTAAACCTTTGGGAACGATTTACCGACTTAGTAACTTTTGACTTAGGTTGAGGACCTTTCAGACCAACTACTTGCTTACTTATCTCGTACCGACTTTACTACTTTTCACTGTGAGTTATAGCATCCCTTTTTACTTTAACTATTTTGGAAACTGAGAATACATGCGCTTTTTACGTTTTACATACTAGGCACGAGTACTTAAACTTTATATATGTGTGGGTTATACAACGACATAAACTTTCCCCTTAGCTCGGTAACGTTTAGTCATTGGTCTTTAAACCGGTGAACGCGAATCTTAGGTATGGATCCATAGGGTTTGACATCCCCACTCGGGCTAGTAGCGCTAACATTTAACGGGTGTTTAATACTTCGTAAACTTACGCACTCGCCAAGTGTACTTTTAGGGGGTGATATTACGTTAAGTTAGTTACCAAGTGCCCACGGTTGAACATATACTTTTCATACTGTTTTGAAACACTGAAATCTCGTGGCCTACCTTACATTACTGTTATACTTAAACTATAGCTCACCAACATTCGTGTTGACGTTTTTAAGCATGTTTTCTCTGGTGCTTAGAGGTTTGATGCTTCCGTTTTGCTGTGTAGACTCCCGCTGCTTTTGTTAGAGATGTCTCTGCATGAAACATTTACCTTGCATTCACAACTATGTTACTTTTGAAACAATGAATTTGTAAAGACCATTGGGTCTCTTACTTATGTTAATTGCTTCTATTCGTTGAAGCCTACTTTCGTTTGTAAAACTTATGACGTTGGTTATGACGTCACCCTTTCTTATGAATGCAAACTTATTTTAAAACATCATATAGTGTTTGACCTTGTAATGATCCTGTTGTTGATGATCCGTAGACATTAATTTTGTACGGGGCGTCACATTTGGTATAAGAGCATTGGTTGTAGGAAATTACATTGCATTAGTGAGTCTAGACCGGACCGAGTAGGATTCACTAATAGGACTAATCTACAACTTGCTAGTTTACTTGTTTCTGCGGAACTTGCTGCATGCTGCTGCTTACTTTTATTGCTATATGTCATATACTGCTACTTGTTTTCACTACTGCATGATACTATATGTGTTCGATTGCATGATACATCTGTAGGATTTGTCATTATTGCCATGCTACTTACTGTTATAGATGATCTAGACTGTCGTAGTTACTTTGCCTAATACGTGCTTCCTATATGACTTACTGACATGGAAAAAGTTATTTTTCCTTGTTCAGATGTCGGATATCCCGCCCATCATCATTGACTTGGACAGCGACTCAGATTCATCTGCCACCTCGCCTGCTACTGCTGCTGACTCACAGATCCCGTCATCGCTACCCTCCAGTGACTCTGGCGATTTGTCCTCTGGGGACAGTAGCCATGCACCTGACCTGATGATCATCTCCGACGGAGACGAGGACCCAGAGGAGATTCCAGCTCCACCTAGCCCAGGACTCCCGGAGCCACAACACCATTCCGGTGGTGCTGTAATTCCTGGGGGAAATGAGGACGTGTCATGCCGATCCCGCCTAGCAGATATCGACTGATGACCACCGGTCGAGCAGATCCACCCTCAGATGATTCAGACGACTCATCATCCGATGACTTCAGCGAGGAGGATTCCGAAGAGAATTCCGACGAGAACCTTCAGGAGGTGCCCGTGCAGCCGCCCTCTACCCCGCCGAAGAAGCGGTATCGTTTCGATGGTACTGTGATTCCATGGGTTAACGGAGGTAGACCGTTCATGGACGCATGCGGACAGTTGGTTAGGGTTACCACCCGTAAGCGGGTTGTGCCTCATCCTGCCGATCCATTCGTGCGTAAGGCTTCCCGTTATGCACCGTCTACTTCTGGTGCTAGACCGTCTGCACCACCAGCTTCACCAGCATCATCTGCACCACCAACTCCACCTATACCATCTGCACCGCCTTCCCCACCAGCATCCCCCGTCGTCGAGGAACTGACGAGGGAAGTGCAAATCCTCCGTGCTCGGGTAACTGAGCTCGAGGACTAGGTGTCCCACATGATGGACATCCTTTACCCACCGTCACCATAGGGCTATTGTATTAGATTTTATTATGTAATCCCGTTTGTAGTTTCATGTTTTACTCATGTACTGTACGAACCGTATGCGGATGTATGCAACTTTCTTATTTAATGAATGGAACTTAGTGTTGTTTAATTTCTGTACGGTGTTCTATTTACGTTACTATATGATGATTACGTGGTATCTGTATCTAGTTGCATTACTTAATTAGCATGTGTTGTGTTGATTCCATGTTGGTTACCATATACCGTATTACTATTTATTGAATGCTGGATTTTGACTTAAGTCGAAATTTCTATTTCGAAGATCAATGGAAAACGGAAGATCAACGCCCACAGCAGCACAGATTGAGGAGATGATACCTGAATGAGTAGCCGCAGCAATTGCGAATGTCAACCCCCAAGCTCCACCGGTTAACCAGCACAATCATAATGGGTGTACTTATAAGGAATTTCAAAGCTGCAAGCCCCACAATTTCAGTGGTACTGAGGGGCTGGTTGGACTGACGAGGTGGTTTGAGAAATTGGAAGCTGTGTTCCGTGTGAGCAACTGCTCAGAAATGAACAAGACTAAGTATGCCTCCTATACACTGTCGGACGGCACTTTAACCTGGTGGAACACACTTGCTCAGGTTAAGGGTATTGACGAGGCTTATGCTACACCGTGAGAGGAATTTAAGGGGGCTATGATCGAGGAGTACTGCCCCAGAACGGAGATTCAGAAAATGGAAGCTGAGTTTTGGGAGTTGAAGGTTGTAGGAAACGATCTTGATGGTTATAACCGAAGGTACCTGGAATTAGCTCTGATGTGCCCCACGATGGTTACCCCAGAATTTAAGCGAATGGAACGGTATTTGTGGGGACTTCCCAAGTCCATTCAGGGAAATGACACCTCTTCAAAACCAGCTGATGTCCCGGAAGCTATGCGCATGGCGCACACCCTGATGAACCAAATTAACAGCAAAGAACCAGAAAAGGGGAAATCCGAATTGGTAGCTAGTAATGAGAAACGTAAGTGGGACAGCAACAAGGGGAGGGTCTTTGATTAAAACCCAGCTAAGAGGCATGAAAGTTTCAAGGGAAACAACGACGGGAGGAACCCCAACCCGAACCCTAGTTCAAACCCTAACTACAAGGGTAGTCTCCCGCAGTGCAAGAGATGCTACAAGCATCATACCGGGTACTACAACGTGGTCTGTGAAAAGTTTAAAAGGACAGGGCATATTGGCAAAGACTGCAAGATCACCACCCCAACTATGAAGACATACCCTACTGGGCCAAGGAAGTGCTATGAGTGTGGACAACAGGGCCATTTCAGGAATGAATGTCCCAACAAGAGAAAGGACGGCGGGCCAGCGTGTGGAAGAGCTTTCAACGTAAATGCAAGGGATGCCCGTGAGAACCCCGACTTGGTTACAGGTATATTCACTATCAACAATCTATTAGCTTCTGTCCTATTTGATACTGGTGCCGATAGGAGTTATGCATGTAGACACTTTTGCTCTAAGATAAATTGGTCGTTAGTTCCTTTAAGGGAGAGTATGCTTGTTGAGGTAGCCAATGGAAAACTTGAGAAAGTTGACCAAATTAGCCGAGGAGGTATTATCAACATAGATGGTGTGGATTTCGAGATTGACTTGATACCCATCAAATTGGGAAATTTTGACGTGATTGTCGGTATGGACTGGTTGACCAAGGTAAGGGCCGACATTATCTATGGAGATAAAGCTATTCGTATACCACACAGAGATGGTGAGCCACCGATTATTTACGGAGAGATATGTAACTCGAAGCTGAACCTCATTAGTTGCATGAAAGCACAAAAGATCATGAAGAAAGGACGTCTTGCTGTTTTAGCACATGTGAAAACATTAGAAACTGAGGTGAAGAGCGTGGATGATGTATGAATTGTGAACGAGTTTCCCGATGTCTTCCCAGAAGAATTTCCTGGATTACCGCCATCGAGAGCAGTGGAGTTTCAGATCGATTTAGTTCCAGGAGCTGCACCTGTAGCTCGCTCACCTTATCGACTCGCACCTTCCGAAATGCAAGAGTTGCAGAGCCAACTACAAGAACTGCTAGACCGTGGATTTATCCAACCAACTTCATCGCCTTGGGGTGCACCTGTTTTGTTTGTGAAGAAGAAGGACGGATCTTTCCGCATGTGTATCGACTACCGCGAACTCAACAAATTGACAATCAAGAATCGGTATCCCCTTCCCAGAATTGATGATCTTTTTGATCAGCTGCAGGGATCAAGCGTTTACTCTAAGATCGATTTATGATCAGGTTATCACCAGTTGAGGGTGAAGGAGAGTGATGTGATGAAAACTACGTTCAGAACCCATTATGGTCATTATGAGTTTCTCGTGATGCCATTCGGATTAACCAACGCACCGGCCGTGTTTATGGATCTCATGAATCGTGTATGCAAACCATACATGGATAAGTTCGTTATCGTCTTCATAGATGATATCCTCATCTACTCCAAAAGCGAAGAAGAACATGAGCAACATCTTCGACTAGTGTTGGAACTCTTGAGACAAGAGCAACTTTATGCCAAATTCTCCAAGTGCGAATTTTGGTTGAAGGAAGTCCAATTCCTGGGTCATATTGTGAGCGATCAAGGTATCAAAGTTGATCCTACAAAGATTGAAGCTATCAGCAAGTGGGAAACCCCCACTACTCCGACTCATATCCGCCAATTTTTAGGTCTCGCCGGTTATTACCGAAGATTTATTAAAGGTTTCTCTCTGATTGCGCGTCCTTTGACCGCGATGACTCACAAAGGGAAGAAGTTCGTTTGGGAAACCGAACACGAATCAGCATTTCAAACCTTGAAGCAGAAGTTAACCACCACGCCTATCTTATCACTTCCTAAAGGCAGTGACGACTTCGTTGTGTATTGTGATGCCTCAAAAAATGGTTTTGGTTGCGTATTGATGCAAAGAACGAAGGTCATTGCTTATGCTTATCGTCAACTGAAGATTCACGAGCGAAACTACACTACTCACGATCTCGAACTTGGAGCCGTTGTTTTTGCGCTCAAATTATGGAGACACTATCTTTATGGAACTAAAAGTACTATCTTCACCGACCACAAAAGCCTCCAACACATATTCGATCAGAAACAACTGAACATGAGACAGCGACGATGGATCGAGACGCTGATCGACTATGATTGTGAACTTCGTTACCATCCTGGCAAGCCAAATGTTGTAGCCGACGCTTTGAGCCGAAAAGAGAGGATGACACCTCTTCGTGTTCGGGCCCTGAACATCACCATTTCTTTCAAATCTCAATAGCTAAATCCGAGTAGCCCAAGGTGAGGCTCTCAAAGAGGAGAATATATCCCATGAACACTTGAACATTCTCGTCTCTCGATTTGAGGTTAAGGAGACTGGACTCCGATACTTCGCCGGAAGAATTTGGGTGCCTAGTTATGGGGATTTGCGAAGCCTCATTCTAGACGAAGCCCACAAGTCAAGATACTCGATTCATCCAGGAGCCGGTAAAATGTACCACGATCTCAAGGAATAGTATTGGTGGCCTAATCTTAAGAAGGATGTTGCAACTTATGTTAGGAAGTGTTTGACTTGCTCGAAGGTTAAGGCCGAACATCAGAGGCCATCTGGGTTACTTCAACAACCGAAAATCCCGCAATGGAAGTGGGAAAGGGTAACGATGGACTTCATTACGAAACTACCAAAGACGGTGGGCGGATATGATACCATCTGGGTTATCGTTGACCGTCTTACCAAATCTGCACACTTCTTAGCAATGAAGGAAATGGATACGATGGAGAAACTCACTCAACTATACATAATGGAAATTGTATCTCGTCATGGTGTGCCCTTATCGATTATTTCAGACTGAGATGCCCGTTTTGCTTCTAGATTTTGGCGTTCTTTGCAAGAAGCCTTGGGGACTCGTCTCGACATGAGCACTGCGTATCACCCGCAAACCGACGGACAAAGTGAGCGAACGATTCAAACTTTGGAGGACATGTTGTGTGCTTGTGTTATTGATTTCGGAAAGGCTTGGGAAAGGCATTTGCCGCTAACCGAATTATCTTACAACAACAGTTATCATTCGAGTATTAATGCCGCACTTTTCGAAGCGTTGTATGGCCGCAAATACCGTTATCCTATTTGTTGGGCCGAAGTAGGCGAAAAGCAAATCACCGGACCCGAGTTAGTCCATGAAACAACTGAGAAGATTGTCCAAATTCAAGCGAGACTCAAGACGTCCCGTGATCGCCAAAAGAGTTATGCCGACCTTAAACGTAAAGACTTCGAATTCAACGTGGGTGACCGTGTAATGTTGAAGGTCGCACCTTGGAAGGGTGTAATCCGTTTTGGAAAACGTGGGAAGCTCAACCCATGATACATTGGTCCTTTCGAAATCTTGGAGCGTGTTGGACCCGTTGCTTACCGTCTGGATCTTCTGACTCAATTAAGCTCAGTTCATCCTACCTTCCACGTATCAAATTTGAAGAAGTGTCTTGCTGAACCGGAACTTGTCATACCACTGGAAGAACTTACGATTGATGAAAAACTCCACTTCGTGGAAGAACCTGACAAAATTATGGACCGTGAGGTCAAAACTTTGAAACAAAACAAGATTCCGATCGTCCGAGTCCGATGGAATGCCAAACGAGGAGCCGAGTTTACCTGGGAACGAGAGGATCAAATGATGCAGAAGTATCCTCACCTTTACCCAACTCCTCCATCTACCTCAGCTTAAAATTTTGGGTCGAAATTTTCTTTAATAGGTGGGTGATGTTATGCGAGGTGTATATGAAATAGCATTATTTTTATTACGAAATACTATTAAATACGATACAATTTTACACAAGATATTTATTTATTTATAGAATGGATATACCTAAACCTTGCTACAACACTTATAGGCAGCGTACCTAATCGTACAGTAGTGTAGTTTTTAGTAAGTCCGGTTCGTTCCACAGGGATCTTTTAAACAAGCTTAACGCTATATTTTTAAAAACTATATTTGTAAAAATACAAAAATATATATAAGTAGTATTATTATTATAAAAGGGGGTTTTTATCATTTAATGACTGGTTTGTCGATTTTAAAACTTTAGTCGCAGTTAAAACCTAATGTAAAATATTAAAAATAAATATAACTTAATTTAAAGCGTAAAGTAAATAACGATAATGAAATTTTGATAAATAAAAGTGCGATAAAATAAAATTGCGATAATTAAAGAGTATGATAATAAAAAAATGCAATTAAATAAAATGACAATAAATAAAAGTGCGATAATTAAAAGTGCAATTAAATATGAAATATATAAATTATACTTATTTAAACTTCCGTAATCATGATGTTCGACGTGTTGTTTTTAGTTTATTCCCATGGGTTAATTGTCCTTTGTCCTGGATTATTCGATATGTACATATGGATTTGTCCATAATAGTCCATCAGTCATAATCATAAAGTGCGAAAGTCTTCATCAAATTATTCTTATTCCCGAAGTCAAATATTCCAACTAATTGGGGATTCGAATTGTAACAAGGTCTTAATAATTTGTTTAATGAATACACCAGGTTATCGACTGCATGTAGTCCAAGGTTTTACTACTTTGTTAACAATTATACCAATTACCCTTGAATGTAATCCACCCCTGTTTCAACAAGTCTATTAACTATTAATCCAATCCCGTGTCCGGTAAAATGAACAATTATTGGTATTTATAGATATCCCGCCCACCGTACCCAGTCAAGCGTATGTGGTTATATATAAATACGTCAAATTATAAGTCTATATATTAAATCAACGAGGTGTCGTTTAGTTAATATAAAGCCCATTAATAGCCCATAGTCTAATTTCCACAAGTGTCGTTCTTTTGTCCAAACCCCAATTATGGTACAAAGCCCAATTACCCAATTTTAATATTTAGCCCAACATCACGATTACTTCGGCATTAAATAAGCATAATAATTATTTAGCTACGAGACATTAAATTAAAAAGGTTGAACATAACTTACAATGATTAAAAATAGCGTAGCGTTACACGGACAGAATTTCGACTTACACCCTTACAATATTCGCTAACATACCCTTATTATTAGAATTTAAAATTAAAATTAAAATAATATATATATATATATATATATATATATATATATATATATATATATATATATATATATATATATATATATACGTTTGATAGATAGAGAGATAGATATATGGATGTTTAAAATCATCACCAAACTGCGAAATTTATAGGACCTGAGCTGAAAAAGTGTGCCATGCGATCGCATGGCTTTTGTGCCTCCAGGCCATGCGATCGCATGGAGGTAGGTACCCGCTCACATGAGTTTGTTTTCTTGTTTTGCCGAAAGGTTTATAATAATATAATATATAAATAATTTATAGAATTATTTAAATATTATATTATATTCGTGTGCATAGTTGACTTGTAATTTTTAGTCCGTTGCGTCGAGCGTTGAGAGTTGACTTTGGTCCCGATTCTGGATTTTCGAACGTCCTTGCGTACAATTTAATATCTTGTATTTTGCGTTTCGCGTCTTGTACTCTTGTAATTTTGAGACGTTTCTAATCAATAATTGGAACCACTTTGATTGTACTTTGTACTTTTGAGCTTTTTGGTTGTTTGCGTCTTCAATTCGTCGAATCTGTCTTTTGTCTTCACCTTTTATTATTTAAACGAATATTATTTGTAAATAGAACAATTGCAACTAAAAGCTTGTCTTTCTTGAGGGATAATGCTATGAAATAGATGTTCGTTTTTAGCATTATCAAATATTCCCACACTTGAGCGTTGCTTGTCCTCAAGCAATATAGTCTTGAAATAAAAATACTAGAATCACTTCTTTATTCTTCACACTTTGTACATCAGTGATTTCTATACGGCGGTATAAACAATGGTAGTAACGATGTGGTTTACAGTCCCACATGAGTATAAAAATTTAGATCCTTTAGGAAATTGGATCTTTATGAAAACATTTGATCTTTTTGAAAATTAAATCTAGCTTTTACCCTAGATAAGTTTTCCGGAATAACCCTTCACCGGTGTTGCAAATTGTTTTTGTGGGTTTGGTGGGTTTCAAATTTGAAAATTTTAGCTCAAAACTTGCGGTTTTGTGTCACCCACTAGCTAACCTTGTATTAGGAAAGCAACACGTCCAGTATACTTGCTCCGTATATTACTTTAGGTAAACTACCATCCGGTTGTAAAGGAATGCGTTGAACAAGCAACTGTTAAGGCAATGTCCCCTGACATGCTTTTAATTATGGTCTATAACGTGTCAGATGCAATTACTATCCTTTGTAGGAGCAATAGTAAAGCTCATCCTTATGGTTTTTCGGTCTGGCACAAGGTCCTGTCTTTGACCATGCTATGCAACCACCGTTCTTACGGTTGACACCCGATTTGGTTCAGGTGACCTAATGAATTCCAGGTGAATTCCTAGGATTTTACGTTCAATGGTAATGAACGCATTAAAAATGGGTTTTCAGAAAACAAATCGGTTTTAATTTGATCAAAATATTTTCTCGTTCAAGCTCGAGTTTAGATATCATCGAATTCCATGAGTTTATAATTCTCAATCTTTAAAGTCAATCTCTAGGATTGAGTAATATCAGGCTTAAAAGCTGATTTTTAATCTTTAAGGAGATTATCCTTTCTGGAGGTCTGATTCATTAGTCTTATCAAGCTAATTTGCATGACGCCCTCCCCATTTTACGAGACAGATCCTCTCATGGTTAGGATAAGTCTGACCACTTGGCGACCCTGTTTGATGCTGAGGTCCGTGGATTTCCTGCTGATTTTACTGATGACTTTTCTAGATTTTTCGTCAACCTACAGCTGGTCTGGACGACAACTTCATGATCTAAATCAAGAAGCGCGTGTCTTTTTCGAAAGACTTTACTTCCTTTTAATGATGGAATTGATTCATCGTGTAGATCCATCTTTCTTTCAAATATATTACAGTTTTCCGGGTAAAATGGTTAATTTTGTCCAAAACAAAAGTATCTTTGTACAAAATATGTGATATATGTTTTAAAGAACTTGGTAAATTTTTCCCACACTTGGATTTTATTTTCCTTTCTTTGCCTTTTTATTGTCCTCTATTCCATTTTAAATGAATTCTAACATTTTGGGTTGTTTCTCAATTTATGTCCTTTTCGAGGTAACAATAATTTCGGTGTTAACACCTAGTTTTATCGTTCATAAATATGTATAAACATGAATTTGAATTTATTTAATTGAAAATTTTGAAAAATTTTACTAGAATTGGGTAGTCAGTATATAAGACTAGGGCTGTTCTTTATTATCAGAGAGCACTAGATTCTAATACAACTACTGCGTTACTAGTATTTTTAATGGTAACCAAGTGTTTAAATTTAAAATTTTAAAAATCCGAAAGAATTTAACCCCTTCCCACACTTAAGATCTTGCAATGCCCTCATTTGCAAGAAATCAGTAACAATTTAAATTATTGAGGGTGATTAGCGTAGAAAAATGATTAAATTTTACCGAAGTTTCCAAACATATTGGCGTTTGTTTGCTGAATGATAAATGGTGCACATCATTTGTTCATTCCGTCTTGTTGTTACATCACATTTGTTTTTCGTTTTATCATCAAAATTAGTAGATTTTGCTGAACTTAATGCCAGTCTTTGAAAATGCGCTGTTTTACCCTGTTGTGTACAATTGACAATATACATACATACAAATATAAACATGCATGGTAATTTGAAATGGGACTTTAAATCCCACTTTCAAATCAAATATGAAATATTAGTACAAAATAATAAAATATTAAACTTACATAAAAGTATCAAAATATAATGTGTTTAAACATAAATAAATAGAAATAATAAAAAGATAAAAATCATAGAAATCACCAACTGGAACTATATCAATCTGGATAGGGGTTCCAGTTCATGTCGTCGTCCGGGTTCCATGGTTGGTGATAGGTGTACTGGTATGCCTGGTTAGGGTCGTAGAGAGTAAATGGTGGTCTCATCTCGGGCTGGTGTGGAGGATAGTAAGCGGGTCGGGTCGGAACGTAGTGATCCTGAGGTGACAGCAGGCTCATAATCTGACGCTGATGATAGTCCCATCTATCATGCTGTCGTTGCCTGAAATGCTCGTAATCATTCCTGGCTTGCCACTGCTCCATCCGACGAAATCTCTCCGCGTTTGTCATATCTACCTCATCTACACGCTGGTAGACATCAGTCATAGCCTCCCGAATGACATCCCTAATGTCATCCGCTTCCTCCATTTCCTCGTCTGAACCTCTCTTTACCTGAGGATGACTACCTTCATAGGGTACTGGCTGATTGTGTGTACTCTTTAATACCTTAGCACCCGCATAAACCCTCAATCCTAAAGGCTCAACCTGTTCCCTACATACCATAAGTGGACCCCCTTGGTCCCTATCTACACTTAAATACTCTCCAATGAGAGTAACAAAAATACCTCCTCCAATTATCCCCCCTTCCTATATTCCTTCCACCATTTTAGATAAATAAAAACCAACACAATAAGGGATATTAACAAAGCCTCTTGGGTCTGAATACACTTTAGGTAAAATAAATCATGTAAGGTCAATTTTTCCTTGTTGCGACCTCTCCGTGTAATCGAGTTAGCCAGAAATCTATAAATTATACGAAGCTCGGCTTTGCTAATATGTAAGTAGGAGTGTTTTCCTCCCAGTGTAAAAACATTATAGTTTGACATACGCCTCAAGACGGCGTTCGCGTCAAAATTCCTATCTACCCTTTCACCACGATAAATCAAATTCATACAATCGGGTAGTAGCAATTCACAAGGAGTGTAAATCTGTAATGCCCTGGCCATGTCCAGCATGGACATCCTATACATCCTACGGCCAAGTATAAATCTAAGAAAACTTCTATCATCTAATCTATCTACATCTACATTTAAAGCTATAGTACTCATCAGCTCAACACACCATTCCTTATATACATGTCTACGAATGGTGAATAGACGTTCCCAATCGGTAAAAGAAGAACTGCCATACCTTTGGATCAGATGCTCCCTAACTGAGTTAGCTAGTTGGACCCTTTCTAAAGGATCCCAATTGATTACCCTTGGCACTTCTACATTTTTCGGTATCAGTTTAAATTTGTTACTTTGATATGCCGGGTAATCCTCCAGCTTCTATCGAATCTCGAATTAGGATGCGACGTGTGTTCAGGAATTATTGGGTATTCTACTGGTGGATGTATCGGAAATACTATGAAGGCATCAACAAATTGTAGCGGATCATAATAAGGTACGTGTTGATCAGGTTGTTGTTGTGGTTCCTGTTGTTGCTCCGGTTCAGGTTCATATTGCATTTCTGGTTCACGTTCTGGAGCAGGTTGCCTAGATGATGAGGTTGCACCATCAGTATCTGTAAAAGTAACATCACCATCAGCCCGTAGTATGATATTGTCCGCTTTGGACACAAGCCGATCACCGACGAGCTACCCGCGCACGAGTACAACCCCGGATCACACTTCTACCTCACGGATTTGCTTCTCGGGTAAACACCCTCAAAACGCGTCATACCAGAAGAGGTATCCACACCCTTATAAGGAGTGCTTTGTTTTCCTCTACCACCGATGTGGGACGAGTCTGTTACAACTCTCCCCCCCTTCGGGACACTGCGTCCCCGCAGTGCACATCGATGCGGGCCCCAGCTCTGATACCATAAGTAACATCACCATCAGCCCGTAGTATGATATTGTCCGCTTTGGACACAAGCCGATCACCGACGAGCTACCCGCGCACGAGTACAACCCCGGATCGCACTTCTACCTCACGGATTTGCTTCTCGGGTAAACACCCTCAAAACGCGTCATACCAGAAGAGGTATCCACACCCTTATAAGGAGTGCTTTGTTTTCCTCTCCCACCGATGAGGGACGAGTCTGTTACAACTCTCCCTCCCTTCGGGACACTGCGTCCCCGCAGTGCACATCGATGCGGGCCCCATCTCTGATACCATAAGTAACATCACCATCAGCCCGTAGTATGATATTGTCCGCTTTGGACACAAGCCGATCACCGACGAGCTACCCGCGCATGAGTACCACCCCGGATCGCACTTCTACCTCACGGATTTGCTTCTCGGGTAAACACCCTCAAAACGCGTCATACCAGAAGAGGTATCCACACCCTTATAAGGAGTGCTTTGTTTTCCTCTCCCACCGATGTGGGACGAGTCTGTTACAACTCTCCCCCCCTTCGGGACACTGCGTCCCCGCAGTGCACATCAATGCGGGCCCCAGCTCTGATACCATAAGTAACATCACCATCAGCCCGTAGTATGATATTGTCCGCTTTGGACACAAGCCGATCACCGATGAGCTACCCGCGCACGAGTACAACCCCGGATCGCACTTCTACCTCACGGATTTGCTTCTCGGGTAAACACCCTCAAAACGCGTCATACCAGAAGAGGTATCCACACCCTTATAAGGAGTGCTTTGTTTTCCTCTCCCACCGATGTGGGACGAGTCTGTTACAGTAAATCTCTGCAAAACACATTAAACACAAAATTTGTGCATCCAAATATGCATTAGTGTTAGCAAAATAACAAATTAACACAATTACAATAACATGTTAAATCAAAATTAAACTTATACACATTTTCACAATTTTTTACAATTCTACACTTTTTCAAATAAGCATATATGAAAATGTTTACAAAGTTCATAAGCATTCAACTCAAATAACATGTTAAAACATCCATTACTAACAATTAAACAAGTCTCAAATGACGATTATATCAAATTAATCTAGTTCATGAATTTTATACCTAAAAAGTCCACTTTAATCTTCAAAAATCATGTTTAGGATCAAAGTGTGGATCATTTAGCTACCTAAACATGTTACACTACTTAATTTAGCAACAATTCATGAAAAAAATCGGCCATAACCTGTTTATATCAAAAAGCCCCAAATTGCTCAAGAACACAAACCCTAGATTCCTAAAATTTTTGAATTTTTTGGCTTCAAATCATGTTAAATAGCATCAATCTAGGTTATACATGCATAATATACTAACAATTTAACACTAATTACACTAGAAATTAACAAAATCAAATTAGAAAAAATATAGCTCAAGAACACTAAAAATTAAATTTAAAGAGGTTTAGGGATGTAATTGTTACCTTTCTTGATAAACTTCTGAACAATTTCATGTTTAGAGCGGATTGTAGCAAGAAATTTGGTGAATTTTGGTGAAAAAATGATGAAATTTGGTGAGGATTTGAGAGAGTTTCGTATGTGTGAAGTGTGGAGACAGACCAGTCGACTGGCCTTTTGTTTCTGGCCAAAATTCCAGCTCCATGCGATCGTATGGATATTCAAGGCAAACCCCATGCGATCACATGGGGTCCGGGTACAGTGCTTTTTGGTTTTTTTTTTTTTTTTTTAATATAAAAACCTTATAACTTTTAAAACATAAATTAATAAAATTTTAAAAATTTGTTTCTTTTTAGGATGAGGGCGTTTCGGATCGTTGTCCTAGTCCGTCCCTCGACAAAATTTTAAAATTTGTCAATTCAAAGCTCAGTTTTAAAAGCAAAGATTTTTGGGTTTTTTTTTTAATGTTTTTGGCTTACTTTAATTCAATAAGAATAAAAATAATGATAATAAAAGTTCTCGTCCCTCCCTTGGGTAGAGCAATTTCGGTTCAATGATCTAGTTTTCAACTCACGACGAATTTTAAAATACAAATTTTTAACTTAGCGAAATAAAGTAAATTTTTGTTTTTAAATTCACACCAAACTTAAATGTATAAAATTAAAAATTCATATTATTAAAATTTTAAAAATTCACACCAAATTTATATTATAATTTTGTTTTTATACATACAAACTTATATTAAAAATATAAATTTTTTCAAATATTTACAAACTTAAATATATTGATTTTAAAAAGTTCACAATATTAATTTAATTTATAAATATTAATTTTAAAAACAAAGTAAAAATAAAAATTAAAAATCTTTTTGGTCTTTTATCCCACTTTAATCAATCAAATATTATCAAAAATATACGCCCCTCTTTTCGGTAAAGTAATTTCGGCTATATTACCTAGTTTTACTCCTGACGATTTTCTGAAATATTTTGGGTTGATTGATTAAAGATATTTATACCTTAAGAATAAACAGTAAATTTCGCAGTGATGTAATAAATTTTTGTATGATATCAATAATTTCGGTCGCAAAACCTAATTTTATTGAATACTAATTTAATACTTTATAGCGAACGATTTAGCGTTTATTATCAAAAGGTTAAAAATAATAAAAATAAAAACTGTACATACTTACCTGTGAGATAGAATTCTCTGTGACTGCTTTAGCCCACTCATAAGATAGTCGGACTAATTGGTTTTCCATAGCTACATAGGCATAACCTCGAGCATTCAACGATTTTTTCTTCTAAACATATGAACGGTCCATCTCTGCATAAAGTAACAAATTCGGTATTTGAATATGTTTGATTATTTAAACATTTACCTTCGTGTGACCATTTTCCGCATTTGTGACATCTTTCAAGGTGTCGTGCTCTTCTTTTTGCTGCGGATTTTGATTTTCCTTTACCAAAATGTAACTTATTATTTTCGTTCCTGGATTCTTTTCTTACTCCGTCCAATTTGCCTCTGATTAATGATATCAATTCACTTGGAAGGGTGTCATTATTTCGTTTAGTGATCAAAGCGTGTAGCATTAGACCATGGTTTAGTTCACAGGAAGTCTTCATTTCGTAAAACCTAAAAAAATAAAAATTCAGAATGGGGGGAGAAGACTAGTTCTTTAGGGTCTGCTAGGGAAAGACCATTCAGATTCCATTCTAGAGAACTACATGAAAACAGAATATCTAACTCTAACATAAATACATATTATCCTTAAAAGACTTAATTCTCCCCACACTTAGTTAGCTGTGGTGTTGAAATTGTGATTAACTTCGTTGTCAACTTTAATCGGACCATGTATGTAATGTTTAACTCTGTGACCATTAACTTTAAATTCAATCCCATTTGAATTTATTAACTCTATTGTTCCATATGGGAAAACTCTTTTGACTATAAATGGTCCAGACCATCTTGATTTCAATTTTTCAGGAAATAGCTTGAATCGTGAATTGAAAAGAAGAACTCTGTCTCCTTCCTTAAATTCTTTTGAACTTCTGATTCTTTTATCATGCCATTTCTTCGTTCTTTCCTTATAGATTAACGAATTTTCATATGCTTCATGTCTTAATTCTTCTAATTCGTTTAGTTGACTTAACCTTAAACGTCCGGCTTCATGTAAATCAAGATTACATGTTTTCAAAGCCCAAAATGCTTTGTTCTCAATTTCTACTAGAAGGTGACATGCTTTTCCGTAAACGAGTTTAAAAGGTGTGGTTTCAATTGGAGTTTTGTAGGCTGTTCTAAAAGCCCAGAGTGCATCCTCCAATTTTAATGGACCATTCCTTCGGATTTGATCCTACGGTTTTCTCTAGAATACGTGTTGGTATTTTCAACTTGTCCACTTGTTTGTGGATGATAAGCAGTGGAGATTTTATGAGTTACTCCATATCTTTTGAGAACTTTCTCAAGTTGATTATTATAAAAATGAGTACCCCGATCACTTATTAAAGCTTTCGGTGTTCCAAACCTAGCAAAAAGACGTTTTAAAAAGTTGACTACAACTCGTGCATCGTTAGTTGGGAGAGCTTGTGCTTTCGCCCATTTAGATACATAATCAATGGCAACGAGAATGTAGAGATTATTATGAGATTTTGGAAATGGACCCATAAAGTCAACACCCCAAATGTCAAATACTTTACATACTTGAATGACATTTTGTGGCA
Source organism: Rutidosis leptorrhynchoides (assembly GCF_046630445.1). Lineage (NCBI taxonomy): Eukaryota > Viridiplantae > Streptophyta > Magnoliopsida > Asterales > Asteraceae > Rutidosis > Rutidosis leptorrhynchoides. Next base: position 389,954,997 of record NC_092337.1, read on the forward strand.
TTTCATCACGTTGACTTATTTTTCCGGCCCTTTGACAAGCATCACAGGATTTGCAAAGGAGGTGTGCGTCTTTGAAAATTGTAGGCCAATAGAATCCAGCATCGTAAACTTTTCTTGCTGTGAGTTGAGGCCCATAATGCCCTCCTGTTGGTCCTGTGTGACAATGGTTTAAAATTTGACTAGCTTCATCTTCGAATACACATCGGCGTATTATTCCATCGGGACAACTTTTAAACAAATGTGGATCTTCCCAGAAATAGTGTTTTATATCATTAAAGAATTTCTTTCATTTTTGGTACGATTATCCTTTTTCAAGGAATCCACATACTAAGTAGTTTGCATAGTCTGCAAACCATGGAATTTCATTATAATCTATCTTCAATAGATATTCATCAGAAAAGTTATCTTGTATGGCCGATTCATTTAGAACTTCTAATTCGGGATTTTCAAGACGAGAAAGATGATCAGCTGCGAGATTTTCTGCTCCCTTTTTATCTTTGATTTCAATATCGAACTCTTGTAAGAGTAAGATCCAACGGATTAATCGTGGTTTGGCATCTTGTTTCGAAAATAGGTATCTAAGAGCAGAATGGTCAGTATAGACCACCGCTTTTACAAGAACGAGATATGAACGAAATTTGTCAAAAGCAAAAACAATAGCAAGGAGTTCTTTTTCAGTAGTTGTGTAATTCGTTTGTGCTCCTTGTAACGTCTTACTAGCGTAAGAAATAGGTTGAAATCGTTTTTCAATCCTTTGTCCTAAAACGGCTCCCATTGCAAAATCACTTGCATCGCACATTAGTTCAAATGGTAGACTCCAATTTGGAGTTATCATGATCGGCGCATTAGTGAGTTTTTCTTTAAGAATATTAAAAGATTTGATGCATTCATCTGAAAAGATGAATGGAGCATCCTTTTCTAGGAGTTTGTTCATAGGAGTGGCAATTTTAGAAAAATCTTTTATGAAACGTCGGTAAAAACCGGCATGCCCTAGAAAACTCCTAACTCCTCTAACATTGGTGGGATGTGGAAGTTTAGCAATTACGTCTACTTTAGCTCTATCCACTTCAATTCCTTCCTTTGAAATTTTATGACCGAGAACGATGCCTTCTTTAACCATGAAATCGCATTTCTCCCAATTAAGTACTAGATTTGATTGTTCGCATCTAATAAGCATTCGTTCAAGATTAACTAGACATGATTCAAATGTATCACCGAAGACTGAAAAGTCATCCATGAAAACTTCCATGCATTCTTCTATCATGTCGTGAAAAATCGCCATAATGCACCTTTGAAATGTTGCAGGGGCATTGCAAAGTCCAAATGGCATGCGTTTGTAAGCAAAAGTACCATAAGGGCACGTGAATGTGGTTTTCTCTTGGTCCTCAGGTGCTATTGGAATTTGAAAATATCCGGAAAAACCATCAAGAAAACAATAGTAACTATTTTCAGCTAATCTTTCCAACATTTGATCAATGAAAGGTAAGGAAAAGTGATCTTTTCTGGTGGCGTCATTTAATTTTCTATAATCAATACATACACGCCATCCTGTTACAGTCCTAGTAGGAATAAGTTCATTTTTCTCATTTGTGATGACAGTCATGCCACCCTTCTTAGGTACGCATTGAACTGGGCTTACCCATGGACTATCAGAAATTGGATAAATTAAACCTGCATCTAGCAGTTTAATAATTTCTTTCTTAACAACATCTTGCATATTAGGATTTAGTCTTCATTGGCGTTGCACATACGTTTTATGGCCTTTTTTCATATGGATTTTTTGTGTGCAATACGAAGGACTTATTCCTTTAATATCATGAATTTTCCATGCAATAGCTGGTTTATGAGCTTTTAGCACAGAAATGAGTTGAGATTTTTCATTTTCAGTAAGAGAAGACGATATTATTACAGGTAATTCAGATTCACCATGTAAATAAGCATATTCCAAATGGTTTGGAAGTGGCTTTAACTCTAATGTCGGTGGTTCTTCTATCGATGATTTATATCGATATCTGTCTTCTTTTTTTAGCATTTGAATTTCTTCTGTTGTTGGTTCATATCCATCAGCCATAAGTGTAGCTAACATTTCAGTTTCATCAATTGGTTCAGTTCCTTCTCCTAAAGAACATTCTCCTGTTCCTTGTAATTCTGGAAATTCTTCTAACAATTCTGCATGTGAATCTATAGTTTGAATATAATAACATGTATCATCTGCAGATTGCGGTTGTTGCATGGCTCTATCAATAGAAAAGGTAACACTCTCGTCCTCTATACTTAGGGTCAATTTTTTACCGAACACATCTATTATTGCTTTAGCCGTGTTTAAGAATGGTCTTCCTAATATGAGAGGAACTCGAGAATCTTCTTCCATGTTCAGAATAACAAAATCTACTGGAAATACTAAAGTACCAACTTTAACTAGCATGTTCTCCATTATCCCTCTAAGATATTTTACTGATCTATCTGCTAGTTGTATACTTATTCTTGTTGGTTTCAATTCTCCAAGGTCTAGTTTAGCGTATAGTGAATACGGCATCAAATTTATACTAGCACCTAAGTCTGCCAATGCTTCTATTGAACTAAGACTACCCAGAAAACATGGAATCGTGAAACTTCCTGGATCAGATAATTTTTCTGGTATCTTATTCAAAAGCACTGCAGAACAATTAGCATTCATAGTAACAGCCGAGAGTTCTTCCATTTTCTTTCTATTCGTGATTAGATCTTTCAGAAATTTAGCATATCTAGGCATTCTTGAAATTACATCAATGAAAGGAAGATTGACATTTATTTGTTTAAACATATCCAAAAATTTGGATTGCTCGGCTTCAAGTCTTTCTTTTCTCATTTTACTCGGGTAAGGAAGTGGTGGTTGGTATAGTTTAACATAAGGTTTTGCCTTAACTGTGTTATCTTCATTAACCTTTTCAACTACCAGTTCTTTTTCCTTATCTTGCTCAGGTTGTGGTTCTTGTGGAGTATGAATAGCATCATCAGAAATTACAGGTATTTCAGGTGGTTTAAGTGTGATACCACTTCTTGTGGTAATAGCTTTAGCTGTTTCATTCCGGGGGTTAGCATTTTTATCACTAGGTAGACTTCCCGGTTTTCTTTCACCTATCAACCTTGCTAGGTTACTCACTTCTTATTCTAAATTTTGAATAGAAGCTTGTTGATTTCTAAATGCTTGAGCATTTTGTTCATTGGTTTGTTTCTGAGATGTGAAAAACTGAGTTTGAGATTCAACTAGCTTTGACATCATATCTTCTAAATTTGGCATTTTATCATCGGTTTGTGGTGGTTTATTTTGAAAAATAGGTCTTTGCTGATTGTAAGTATTGTTGGATACTTGTTGATTACTAGGACCTTGTTGATTGTTGTATGGAACATTTCGGTTATAATTCTGGTTTTGATTGTAAATTGGTCTTGGCGGTTGATAATTATTCTGATAATTATTTCCAGGCCTTTGGTTTATGTATGAAACATTCTCTCTTTGTTCCATTGTTAGTTCAATACTGAGACAATCTTTTGTTAAATGTGGTCCTCCACACTGTTCACAACTAATTCGTATTGAGTGAATATCTTTAGTCATCTTTTCCATTCGTCTCTCGACAGCATCTATCTTTGCAGAAATGGTATTGAAGTCATGGCTAGAATCGGCTCTAGCTGCTTTAGATGATCTAACGATATCTTTTTCTTGGTGCCACTCATGTGAGTGGGAAGCAGTGTTATCAATAATTTTGTAAGCGTCAGTTGCGGTTTTCTTCATAATAGAACCACCAGCTGCTATATCGATGTCTTTTCGTGTAGTGATGTCGCATCCTTGGTAGAATATTTGTACTATTTGACAAGTGTCTAAACCATGTTGCGGACATCCTCTCAATAACTTTCCAAATCTTGTCCACGCCTCATATAGAGTTTCATTTGGCTTTTGTGTGAACGTAACAATTTCTCCTTGAAGTCTCACGGCTTTAGATGCCGAAAAGAATTGTTTAAGAAATTTTTCAACTAAAACGTCCCATGTATCAATCGCCCCCTCAGGTAACGATTCTAACCAATCTTTGGCTTCTCCATTTAAAGTCCAGAGAAATAACATGAGATATATCTGTTCATCCTCCACTTCTCGGATTTTAAATAGTGTACAGATCCTATTAAAGGTTCGAAGATGTTCATTTGGATCTTCCTTCGGTGCACCACTAAATTGGCATTGATTAGTTACCATGTGTAGGATTTGTCCTTTGATTTTATAATCTGGTGCATTAATGTCATGTTGAGTAATTGCGTGACCTTGGCCAGTGCGTTAAGCTCGCATTCGGTCTTCCATACTTAGAGGTTCCAGATTCTCCATGATTGAATTTGTTGAATCTGAATCACTAAAGGATTCTGATTTAATGGTTGGTTCCTCAACAATCTCTGTTTGAATGATTGGTGGTTCCGGAGGAAAGATTAATGGTTCAGGATCTCTGAATTGTCCCTGAATATCCTCCGGATTTTCAATTGTGAGGTCGGGTTCAAAAAATGGATTATCGAAAATTTGAATTGGAGAACTTGGTTGACTGGATGAAGATTCTAAAGAAAAATCAACGGCGACAATATTTGCTAGATGTCTTGATCGAGTTACAGGTGGTGAACGTACAAAAGGTGGTGAACGTTTTGCTCGGTGCATTCACTGAATATAATATTAGTTATAAAAATAAGAAAAATTATATAAGTTATCAAATTAATAGACTTTTCTGATTTTGCCCACGTTTCGAATAGCCAAAAGATGCAGCAGAGGGGCAGGATTCGTTTGGTCTCAATATAATTGAGTACTGTTTGGCTCCAATAATCCGGTCCACGTACAAATCCAACTATTACTACGAACCAGAAAATGGATGTCTATCAATTTAACCACTTAAAATAATTTTTCGTTTTGAAATTTTAGAGAAGAAATAGAAAAAAATTCTATGTCCTATAAACTAGAGCGTCGAGAAATAAGAAAGAAAAAGAGCGCGTCGAAAAACGTCAAAAAATAAAAGGTCGAAAAATAAAAATAAGAAAGTAGCGCGTCGAAACTTAAAAAGGAACTAAAAACTAAGAATTAAAAGTTGCGTCTAAAAGTATTAAAGCTTAAAAGGAATTCTATATTCAAAAACGGCAATTACTTAAAAAGGTACTAAAATATAAAAACGGCGTAGCAAAATTCTAAAGCACCTAAATCTTAGTCAAAGAAAAAGCACTTAAGGGATTTTACGGCAAAGCCTAAAAATCTAGAAATAAAAATAACTATGGCAAAAACTATGACTTAAAACTAAATACGAGCGAAAAATACAAATATTACGCTAAAATGACTAAAAATATACAATTTATATAAATAAAACTTAAAGTTTTAATAATACAATTTTTATAAAAATATTATTTTTATATTATTATTTATAAAAGTATTAATTTTAAAGCTAATAAAACTAAATTAAAACTAAGTAATACAAAATAATAAAATTAAAACTAAACTAAATAATATAAAAAATATAACCCTAATTAGGGTTTAAAGTAATAATAATAAATAATACTCCGTAATTAATGCAGATTTAGGTCAAACTGTGGCGTGTCAGACAGGGCCATGCGATCGCATGGTCCTCACGTTAAAAATCCATGCGGTCGCATGTATAAGGATTTCAGGCCAGGTGGGTTGGGCTGCTACAGTTCGGGCCCGTATACTTTTTTTTTTTTTATGTTTTATGTTTTAATATTTATATAAAATATATATATAAAACTTATATTTTTACAAACTAAAATAAAAATAAAGAAACTTTATAAAACTTATATATTTAACAAACTCTTAAAAATACTTAAATTTTGTTTTTCTTTATATATATATATATATATATATATATATATATATATATATATATATATATATATATATATATATATATATATATATATATATATATATATATATATATATATATATATATAGCGTTGCGCTTTCGGCGTTTTAGCGTTTCCCCGGCAGCGGCGCCAAAAATACTTGATGTTATGCGAGGTGTATATGAAATAGAACTATTTTTATTACGAAATACTATTAAATACGATACAATTTTACACAAGATATTTATTTATTTATAGAATGGATATACCTAAACCTTGCTACAACACTTATAGGCAGTGTACCTAATCGTACAGTAGTGTAGTTTTTAGTAAGTCCGGTTCGTTCCACAGGGATCTTTTAAACAAGCTTAACGCTATATTTTTAAAAACTATATTTGTAAAAATACAAAAATATATATAAGTAGTATTATTATTATAAAAGAGGGTTTTTACCGTTTAATGACCTGATTGTCAATTTTAAAACTTTAGTCGCAGTTAAAACCTAATGTAAGATATTAAAAATAAATATAACTTAATTTAAAGCGTAAAGTAAATAACGATAATGAAATTTCGATAAATAAAAGTGCGATAAAATAAAATTGCGATAATTAAAGAGTACGATAATAAAAAAATGCAATTAAATAAAATGACAATAAATAAAAGTGCGATAATTAAAAGTGCAATTAAATATGAAATATATAAATTATGCTTATTTAAACTTCCGTAATCATGATGTTCGACGTGTTGCTTTTAGTTTATTCCCATGGGTTAATTGTCCTTTGTCCTGGATTATTCGATATGTCCATACGGATGTGTCCATAATAGTCCATCAGTCATAATCATAAAGTACGAAAGTCTTCGTCAAATTATTCTTATTCCCGAAGTCAAATATTCCAACTAATTGGGGATTCGAATTGTAACAAGGTCTTAATACTTTGTTTAATGAATACACCAGGTTATCAACTGCGTGTAGTCCAAGGTTTTACTACTTTGTTAACAATTACATCAATTACCCTTGAATGTAATCCACCCCTGCTTCAACAAGTCTATTAACTATTAATCCAATCCCGTGTCCGGTAAAATGAACAATTATTGGTATTTATAGATATCCCGCCCACCGTACCCAGTCAAGCGTATGTGGTTATATATAAATACGTCAAATTATAAGTCTATATATTAAATCAACGAGGTGTCGTTTAGTTAATATAAAGCCCATTAATAGCCCATAGTCTAATTTCCACAAGTGTCGTTCTTTTGTCCAAACCCCAATTATGGTACAAAGCCCAATTACCCAATTTTAATATTTAGCCCAACATCACGATTACTTCGGCATTAAATAAGCATAATAATAATTTAGCTACGAGACATTAAATTAAAAAGGTTGAACATAACTTACAATGATTAAAAATAGCGTAGCGTTACACGGACAGAATTTCGACTTACACCCTTACAACATTCGCTAACATACCCTTATTATTAGAATTTAAAATTAAAATTAAAATAAAAATAATATATATATATATATATATATATATATATATATATATATATATATATATATACGTTTGATAGATAGAGAGATAGATATATGGATGTTTAAAATCATCACCAAACTGCGAAATTTATAGGACCTGAGCTGAAAAAGTGTGCCATGCGATCGCATGGCTTTTGTGCCTCCAGGCCATGCGATCGCATGGAGGTAGGTACAAGCTCACATGAGTTTCTTTTCTTGTTTTGCCGACGGTTTATAATAATAATATAATATATAAATAATTTATAGAATTATTTAAATATTATATTATATTCGTGTGCATATTTGACTTGTAATTTTTAGTCCGTTGCGTCGAGCGTTGAGAGTTGACTTTGGTACCGGTTCCGGATTTTCGAACGTCCTTGCGTACAATTTAATATCTTGTATTTTGCGTTTCGCGTCTTGTACTCTTGTAATTTTGAGACGTTTCTAATCAATAATTGAAACCACTTTGATTATACTTTGTACTTTTGAGCTTTTTGGTCGTTTGCGTCTTCAATTCGTCGAATCTGTCTTTTGTCTTCACCTTTTATTATTTAAACGAATATTACTTGTAAATAGAACAATTGCAACTAAAAACTTGTCTTTCTTGAGGGATAATGCTAAGAAATAGATGTTCGTTTTTAGCATTATCAGTGGGTAATGTAACGACCTTGGATTTTCCAACTTATATTATTAATATTTATTATTAATACTTGCGTTGTACTAAATTTATTCTTATACATTTTACTTGTTACCGTATTTGACTTTCCATGTCCCGACTCGTCTTTTCGACGCTCTTTTCACGAATAATATTTAGAATATTATTTACGTTCATGATTAATTATTATTAATCATTTTTAATTAACTAATGTAAGTAGTTAATTACTTGGGTTTTTACTAATTTGTTGCTTACTTATACTTGGGCTTATTTTGTTGCTTACTAATTTTTTATTTTTTTTTATTTTTTTAAAGTGTAGTATATATTTATTTTGCAACCATATATATAAATATTACTATATTTTATATAGCTACACTTCATATTATATATATATATATATATATATATATATATATATATATATATATATATATATATATATATATATATATATATATATATATCTTCATATTATATATATATATATATATATATATATATATATATATATATATATATATATATATATATATATATATATATATATATCCATCTACATGGTATCTGTTTTTGCCTGTATATCTGTATTTTGCATTATTGTTTTTATATTTCCACGTCGTATTTACGGTCTATTCATTAGTCTGTATATGTACCTACGTATGAGTTTCTGTACTTATGTTTATGTGTATACGTGTATATGCCTCTGTATCTATGTGTTTTTATCTAGGTGATATATAGGGTCCCGTGTATATGTTTGTATATGTATATGTATGTATGTATCTAGGTACATGTATCTAAGTGTATATATGTTTGTCTGTATCGGTATCTAGGTATATATACCTATGAAAGTTTCTATATGTATACGTGTTTAGGTATAGGTATTTATTCATGCTTATGTGTGTGTGGGAGCATATACACATACATGCTTATGTTACGGTGTGTGTGTGGGTGGGTGGGTGAGTGTAGGTGGGCGGGTGGTTGTGTGTGTGTGTGTGTATGTGTATGGGTGCGAGGTGTGTGACTGTGTTTTTTGTTTGTTTGTATGCCTACTTGAAACTACATATTACTGCGCATTATACCATTCATGCCGTCTGTCATACTGTTGTGCATTTCTGCTATTTGTGTTTGATTTTTTGGCTACTTTGTATGGTTGCATCTTTCTAGGCGCACATAACTCTTACAGGTACGTATGCCCACACTATCTCATTTTGATGAGCATTCCTGGACGGAGGTCCTTTAGGAAGCAATCTCTTGGCTCTCGAGTAGAGGGAGGGACGATCTTATCTAGTCGTGGGTTCTATACCCGCGGGTGGAGTAGTGACTTCCTTCTAATCTAGGGTTCGAGGAATGATTGTCTACACTCCACCTCCCCCATACCCTACATCTGTGGGATTGAGTATTGTTGTTGTTGTTGTTGTTGTTGTTGTTGTTGTTGTTGTTGTTGTTGTTGTTGTTATACTTGGGCTTATATTATTGGACTTGGAAGCCCACCCTACACCACTTAATGGACTACTAGTAAGCCCACTACTATGCTAATGACTCTTTAAGGTAAAACAAGGTTAATTAAGGTGTAGGAGACAAAGATGTCTCAAGCATGCATGCACCTCTTTCCCATGTATTTGACTTATACACCTTCCTAGCAAACAACACCCTCCCACACTAGAAAGTTGAAGTTGACTACCCCATTTATGGAGCTCAATACCGTCGGCTTTGGTATGGGCATGGGGAGTTCAAAATTTATTTTTTTGTTACTTATATGCTAGTGTAAACTCCATTCCACACACACTTCATACTCACACTTTCTTTTCTCTAGTCTTTTCTCTCTAAATTGTAAGTAATTTATCTTTTTCTTTTTTCTTTTTCTTCCTTTGAAAACCGAAACTATCATCATCATTTTACTTACTTCTAGTTTGTTGTTTGTTGTTAAAGATCAAACTTTCTAGTTTGTATCTACATGAATCTTACTCCTTCCATCCTTTGTTTAATGAGAAGTCAAGAACAAGGATCTAAGCTTATTAGCTTATGGTTCTACACTTGATATATTATAAGGATCTAAAGTTCATAAGCTTTAACATCTTACTTGTGTTCATGTTTTGGAAACCTAAGGTTTACTTTCTTAAGATCCAAGCTTTGACTTGAATCTTCTTAAGTATGAAACAAACATGAACTTGTTACTTGTAACTTTAGTTTATTTCTTTCTTTTGTAAGTATTTCAATTAGTGATTTATTTAATTTTGGTCAAGTATTACTAGTTAAACTTGATCTCATTTTTCTTGAAACTAAAGCTTAAACTTTGGAAGTTCAAGAACATGGAAGTTTAACTTTCTAGTTATAACTTCATACACTTATGTTGGATCTAAGTTTCTATAACTTATGGTCTTCCAATTTCGTCTAAAACAAAAGCTTATAAGCTTATATACATTCTACAAGATAAAAATCTAAGTTTCATAACTTATGGTTTTATTAAAGTAAAGATCCAAGTTCCATAACTTAGGGTTTAACTTAAGAACACTAGATCTAGACTTTTTAGTCTAGGATATTTAAGATCTAACTAAGATCTAGGTTCTACAACTTAAGATCTTGTTTATTTAGTTTACATTCAAGTTTATAGCTTAATATTACTACTAGAACTCATGTATGTGTCGGACCTAAGATCTTGATGTAACTTTGGTTCATCAAACTTCTTACAACCCTTAAATGAGTTGTACTACATATCTTAGACATACACTAGTGTCATGATGGTCAAAACTTGGTAAAGATGATGCAAACACATCAACGAGTTGTACACTTGAAGCTACAAGCATCAAGGATGAGAACCGTGATGAACATCAAGCACCAAGAACCCACCGGAGCACTTTGCTTACTGTTTTTGAGGTCTGATCAATCACCTAGGCTACTTGAAAAGTTGATTTCCAGATTTTTCTGTTCGAGTAGATGACTTTTTGTTTAGGACTCGTTTTAATCCGATTTATGGTTTAGGATTTATAGCCTTCCGAAAGTCACTACACCTTTGTAACATTGTGCTGAAATTTCTGACCTACTCGCACTTAAACCATCGCCACGGTTTAAACGAAGACGAGTTTGGTTCTGAAAATTGGTCAGTGGTTGGAGGACTCACATACGGAGCCATAGCCACTGACTACGCATCTTTTTGATTTGTATAGAGGTCGTAGCAGCTGAACGAAGTCAGCCCTTGTTTCGATCTCTATTCTTGATTGAAACTTACTTTACTCTTTTTGACTTATGATGAATGATGATGATACTTAAGACCTAATTTACATACTTTTAAACCTTTGGGAACGATTTACTAACTTAGTAACTTTTGACTTAGGTTGAGGACCTTTCGGACCAACTACTTGCTTACTTATCTCGTACCGACTTTACTACTTTTCACTGTGAGTTATAGCATCCCTTTTTACTTTAACTATTTTGGAAACTGAGAATACATGCGCTTTTTACGTTTTACATACTAGGCACGAGTACTTAAACTTTATATATGTGTGGGTTATACAACGACATAAACTTTCCCCTTAGCTCGATAACGTTTAGTCATTGGTCTTTAAACCGGTGAACGCGAATCTTAGATATGGATCCATAGGATTTGACATCCCCACTCGGGCTAGTAGCGCTAACATTTAACGGGTGTTTAATACTTCGTAAACTTACACACTCGCCAAGTGTACTTTTAGGGGGTGATATTACGTTAAGTTAGTTACCAAGTGCACACGGTTGAACATATACTTTTCATACTGTTTTGAAATACTGAAATCTCGTGGCCTACCTTACATTACTGTTATACTTAAACTATAGCTCACCAACATTCGTGTTGATGTTTTTAAGCATGTTTTCTCAGGTGCTTAGAGGTTTGATGCTTCCGGTGTAGTAGTCTTGCTGTGTAGACTCCCGCTGCTTTTGTTAGAGATGTCTCTGCATGAAACGTTTACCTTGCATTCACAACTATGTTACTTTTGAAACAATGAATTTGTAATGACCATTGGGTCTCGTACTTATGTTAATTGATTCTATTCGTAGAAGCCTACTTTCGTTTGTAAAACTTATGACGTTGGTTATAACGTCACCCTTTCTTATGAATGCAAACTTATTTTAAAACAGCATATAGTGTTTGACCTTGTAATGATCCTGTTGTTGATGATCCGTACACGTTAATTTTGTACGGGGTGTCACAACTTGTAAGAACCGATTTATTAAGAACTAATCTTCCTCCGAAGGACAATGATCTTCTTTTCCAACTTGAAAGTCTCTTATTGAATATATCTAAAACCAGTTGCTAATCACTAAGTTTCTTCATATTCGAACCAATGGGCAAACCAAGATATGTGAACGGAAATTTTCCAACTTGAAATCCCATAAGAGTAGCAAAAGAGTTGAGATCCGAATGATTGACACCAGCACCATAAACACAACTTTTTTGGAAGTTAACTTTCAAACCCGATGCTAGCTCAAAACTTTTGAGGGTCTTCATAAGGTTGAGAGCGTTTAGTCGACTCCATTCTCCAAAGAAAATAGTATCGTCCGCATATTGGAGATGTGAAATTGGGATATTATCTCTCCCTACCTCTATACCTTTGAAAAGTCCTTTCTCTAATGCCGCTTTGGTGAGAATATTCATCCCTTCTGCCGCGAGGATGAATAAAAATGGTGACAACGGGTCGCCTTGCCTTACGCCTCTTCCTAATTTAAACTCATTGATGGGAGAACCATTTACAAGGATTGAAATAGACCCGGATTTGAGACAAGAGAAAATCCATTTTATCCACTTACACCCAAAGTCCATACATTTCATAACTTTAAGAAGGAAATCCCAATTGAGACTATCAAATACTTTTTCAAAGTCTACCTTAAACATGATACATTTTTTCCGGCTAGCTCTTAAGAATACCACCGTTTCATTTGCTATCAAGGCGCCATCTAGAATGAATCTACCTTTTAGAAAGGCACTTTGTTCCGCACCCACTAATGAAGGCAAGATCTTACGCAAGCGATTTGAAAGAAGTTTGGATAGGATCTTGTAAAAGCTACCAATGAGGCTAACCGGTCAGTAGTCATTAAGTCCTATCGGGTCTCCTTTTTTAGGGATGAGTGTGACAAAAGACACATTACATCTTCGAGAGATTTCACCTTTCTCCCAAAATAGTGATTACTTCAACAAGATCACCTTTGATTACTTTCGAATTTTTTTTAAAGAACCTCAAATTAAAATCATCGGGCCCGGGTGCTTTTGTACTCCCTTAATCATTAATAGCATCACGTATTTCCGATTCTAAGAATATATTTTCCAAAGCTTGAGCATCCTCACTGGAAATTGAAGGGTAGTTTAAGTCTTCTAGGGATGGCCTCATATTGTTTGGTTCTTCATAAATACGACTAAAGTGGTTGAAAGCTTCTGTTTTAATGGCTTCCGGTTCTTCATTCCACGTACCATTGATGAGTAATCCTCGAATATTGCTTCTATTGTAATTGTTCCTAATGATCGAATAGAAAAATTTTGTATTTTCGTCGCCCTCTAAAGCCCAACAGACTCGAGCCTTTTGTTTCAACATGCTCGTCTTGACTTTTTCTTTTTCCAATCAACTTTTACGAGCGTTTTTCCATAATTCCAGCTCGATGGGAGTCAAAGGGACTGTTTCTGCCTTGAGCTCAAAGCTTTGCGCCTGTATTCTGTGCAATTCAATTTCGCCATCTATGTGCCCATACTTTTGATTGCTCCACACCCAAAGAGCACTTTTTACACTTTTTAATTTGGACAGAAACATTCGATCCTTTCGGCCACATGTGTCTGTAGAACTGATCCAAGCATTTTTAATTATTTGTTCTACCTCTACGTCATCAAACCACACGTCGAAGAATTTTTGTGGCCTATAAAATCATTCTTTAATATAAAGACCTATTAAAAATGACATAATTAAGTAGCGTCTAGATGCATAATCTCTAACATATACTACATGTGAATTATTTTTTTTTTAAGAAACGAAGACTTTATAATAGGGTTTTTTCATCGATAAAATGAAAGAATGAAATAGTATATAAACAAAACGAAGCGGCTAGCTCGAAGCTAGAAAACTAAGAAAAGCTGAAAGATAAAAGATAAAAGCTAAGTAAACGCTATCTATAGCTTATATGAATGTATGTGTGCATGTATGTCTATGTATATATTTATGTAATTGCATACGTATGAATATATGTATATATGTACTTGCAGGTGCACCAAATCCCTTAAACAGTCAAACCAGCTGACCTCAATATTTATTTCTCAAGAGTATGAATGTATGATATATAAATAGGGAGTAGCCAATAATCCCATTAAACATATAGCTACAACTTTCAACTTTTCCATCCTGGTACCAAGCTCAATCTTTCTTCTAAATTACCCAAATTAATTAAGACCCAACAAAATACTCCATAATGGGAAGATTACCAGGTTGTGATACAAGTGGACTTAAGAAAGGGCCATGGACACAAGAAGAGGACCTCAAACTCACCGAATACATCAAGATACACGGCCCTGGAAATTGGCGAACCATTCCCAAGAACTCCGGTTAGTCTCAATAACCATTTTCCTTGATCTATGTCGATTTTAATCTATAAATCATTATTTAACTAACGTTTGATTATACTAATTAATAGGGCTTCAACGTTGTGGAAAAAGTTGTCGTCTTAGATGGACAAACTACTTGAGGCCCGACATCAAGAGAGGACGACTCTCGTTTGAAGAAGAAGAGTCCATCATCCAACTACATAGTGTTCTTGGAAACAAGTAAGTCTAAGTCTAACTACTTATTATCATATCTTCAACATATTTAAGGAGCATTTTAAAAAGTAATTATTGTTGTACAAATTAATTATGTTAAGGTTTGTAACCATCTCATCGTTTTAATTTAATAGGTGGTCAGCGATTGCGGCTCGTTTGCCTGGAAGAACTGATAACGAAATCAAGAACTACTGGAACACGCACATCCGAAAAAGGCTAATCAAGAACGGAATTGATCCTGTGACTCATTGCCCTCGTTTAGATCTCTTGGACCTTTCTTCCATGCTAAATTCGGCTTCGATCAATCTCTCAAACCTTTTAGTAAATCCACAAATTCTAACACTCGCTACTCTCTTGGCACATAATAACATAGCCTCAATAAATCAAAACTCTAATGATCAAATTGCGAATGCAGCTTCTATTCCAAGTAATCAACTAATTTGGAATCATGATCAACAACATATGCATGCAAATAATGGCCAATGTTTTTTGGAAAACATGGTTAACTTGAATGAACAATTATGTCAAGAAAATCTTGTACATGATAATTCTTTGAATGTTCCAAATAGCAGTGAACAATTTACATCACAAGAATCAGAGAACACATGTACTTTGCAGCCATCAAATACCGAATTCAATATTTTTGACATAGATTCGATTTTCCCCACACCTATTTCGAGCCCATCACCATTGGATTCATCTTCAATGTTCATCAATGGTAGTACAAGCCAGGATGAGATCGAAAGTTATTTTAGACATAATTTTGAGTTTGAAATTCCACAGATTCTAGAGTTTGATGATTCTTTGTAGCTATCACTGTAAATTAACAATGATATGATGCATGTTATTTAATTTATTTGAAATCTAGTTTTTTTATACTCCTTGTTTCTGGGTTTTTTTACCTGAATACTCCAATTTGTTATTGATTGAATATATTGTGTTTTGAAAAATTAAAAAGTAAACGGTAAAAACTTAAATAAATTAAATAATCGTAAACACCAAGAGACTAGTCCTTTGTTTTATTATCAACCAAAAATGGATGGCATATGAATAAGGTGATTTTATATCTATTTTCATACCTATATTCATTTAATTTATTAAATCCATATTCATATCCATATATCATATATGATATATATGATGTATTCAACTGATTAACGAATATCCGTTGAATGTTAGTATTTTTTTAAAAATATATTTTTATTAAGAAATGAAATCATCAAGATATATGTTTTCACGAATATATATAGGATGAATTACATATAAAGGTAACATATTTTTTATGTTTTCCTATTCTAGGTAATCTATTAAATAGATTTTCTGTTCAAAAGTTAATCAAAAAAAAGGGTGTCGTTAACTTTTGTTAACTTTCTCAGTTAAGTGTTAACTTCGCATAATATGTTAAGTCCTTTAACGACCAACATTTTCAACTCGCGATTTCGACACACGTTTTCGACGCTCGATTCCGACATGCGTTTTGAACCTACGTTTTCGACGCGTGTTTTTTAGGCGCGTTTTCGACGCGCGTTTTTGAGCCGCGTTTGCGAGGCGCGTTTTGTACGCACGTATTCGACGCACGTTTTTTACCAGAGTTTTCGACAAGCATTCTCGAGGCGCGTTTTCAACTCGCGATTTTGAGGCGCGTTTTCAAAAACGTGCCTCGAAAAACGCGCCTCATAAGCACGCCTCGAAATCGCGAGTTGAAAAAGCGCCTCCAGGACGTTGGTCGAAAACTCTAGTAAAAAAGCCTCGAAAACGCGCCTCAATAAACGCGCTTCAAAAATGCATGTCGGAACCGTAAACGTGCGTCGAAGTCGCTAGTTGAAAATGTTGGTCGATAAAGGACTTGTCATGTTATACGAAGTTGACACTTAACTGAGAAAGTTAACAAAAGTTAACGATGCCCCTCTTTTTTATTAACTTTTAAAAACAGACTCCTTTTTTTTTTATATTCGAATGAAATAGATTACCTAGAATAGGAAAAAGAGGGAAAATAGGTTACCTTTTAATGTAATTTGCCCATACATATATAACGTAATTTAATAAGATTATACACAAAACGGTGGAACTGCTGTCGTCAATTGATCAACCTATATATGTATTAACTAATGTTAAATGTAACATTTAAGATTATTAATTAGTTGTAAAAGATTTGAGCTAGTTTTGAATGTTATTATATTTGATTAATATATATATATATATATATATATATATATATATATATATATATATATATATATATATTTAATTTGTTAGATGTCTGATAATAATAAAAAGAAACAAAAGCTCAAATAACATTAGATATGAGTTTATTTAAGTAAATATGTGGATATGTATGTATCTAGAGTGATAAATGGATATATCCGTAAATAATAAATTATCATCCATATCCGAATTTCTATTTAGTCACATCATTTATATCCATATCTATATCTGTTTATCATCCATTTAAATCAACCATATCCATTTTAATGAATTGGATTAGATGGATATCCGATAGATCGAACGACCACTGCTATACCTACTCCCAATATTCGTCAAAAATCAAAATTTCTCCCCGGATAAATTATCACATCAACGTCACATCAACAACTTCTCAAACTTACTCTCAAAACTGGATGACAGTGTCATTGATTGTATATACTTACTACAAAAACTACTACCCTCTATATTAATTAATTAAATTAAACAAGAGTACATATATTAAGGTTAATTTTACAAATCACCATCTTAACAATTTCAATCGAAAAAAGTTATATTATTATGAGGTGTATGTAAACTAGAACATATCGAAACACCAGAATATAAAAGCTTCAATCACAGAAGCTATAATCGTTCAATAAGAAAACAAAAGTAGCACCAGAACTCGAAATCAAAGATCATAAAGCATGATCTTAGATCAAATCGGCTTAAAGCTCACAGAAATATGAAAATAAAAATATGAATAATATGATCAAAACCCTAACACGAATATATCATCAGTATCCCCAAATAGCAAGAATGCCGCTTCTTTTATAATCATCTTTCCAACTTGGACACCAAGGATCAACAAATTACATCAAACACCTCCAGCTTTCAAGCATTCCAAATAGAGCACCAAACTTTATTATTTTGATAGACGCATTTACTCTAATGGCCTTTTTTTAGGAGTAGGATCAACCATAACTTAAGTATTATTCCTATTTTAAGGCTTCAATTTTCAGATTTCATAGTATCAACTCAGTTTTTATCCTTATAAGCATCAGTATCGCATGAAGATTCAATACTTTTATTCAGATTAGAAACAAGCAATAGTTTCATAACTGAGATTAGCATAGCTCAAACCTTTGCTTATATCATACCTAACATTGCCATTTAAAACATAATCATTAAATTTAGTAGGCAACTTAATGGGTCTGCTAGTTCTTCTGACTTCAGAAGTCTCCCCTAGAACATGAGTTGGATAATATAAATCATTTTGAGAATTTTGAAAATTGCTCTCACGAGAACTAGTATCACTACTAATATTATCATCAAGTGTTGCACTTTGAACATCATCCTCTGTTTCACTATTTGCGTTACTAGAGGGATTAAGTTCTGTGCCATCACTAATTTCATCTTCACTTTCTCTCTCTTCATCATTGGGACTTTGAGTATTGATATTTTGACTCTCGAAAAATATTTAATCAAATAATTTTAAATGATTAATATCTTTTTCAGCACAACTTTAAGTTTTAATTTTAAAAGGAAAAACAGTTTCATAAAGTTTGACATTTCTAGAATTAAAAACAGTTTTAGAATCAAGACTCAAAAAATTTGTAACCTTTTTTAACTGAAGAATAACCAATGAAAACACATTTTTCAGCCCTAGAACTAAACTTATCATTGTTATTCAAAATAGTTGAAAAACATAAACAATTAAACACTCTTAAATGAGAGAGACTATGTTTAAAACCATATACCAACTCAAAAGGAGAACTTCCAGAAAGCACAGAAGAGGGTAATCAGTTAATCAAGTAACAAGCAGCTAAAACAAAATCAATCCACATATGCAGAGGTATCCCCCCTTGAAACATAAGACTTCTAGCAACATTTAAAAGATGTCTATGTTTCCTTTTAGCAACCCCATTTTATTGAGGTGTGTAAGCAATTGTAGTTTGTTGAATTATACCATGATTATTACAAAAAATTTCCATCTTAGAGTTGACAAACTCAGTACCATTAAATTTTTATATTCACACTAAACTGATTTTTTAAAATAGAGTGTAAAGAGCAAAAATTATCAAAAACTTCATCTTTTGATTTAATCGAAAAAATCCAAACAACTCTAGTTTAATCGTCAACCACAGTAAGGAAATATTTAAACTTCTCTTTACTTGCAACTCTATAAGGACCCAACAAGTCAAGATGCATTAAATCACAAAGTTTTAGACTCTTATGATCACTAAGAGGAAAGAGTTCCCTAGTTTGTTTGGCCTTATGGCAAACTTCATAAGGTTCGGTTTTATTAAAATTATCAATATTTATTCTTTCCTTCAAAGTGTTAAGAACTTGACCTGCAGGATGTCTTAGTCTGTTATGTCAAAGATTTAAAGATCGAGTAACAAAATTAGCACTTATACATATATTTGACTTCTTAAACATATAAAGTCCATCTTTCTCATCACCAATCCCCACTAACTTGTTTACCAACAAATCCTGAATAAAGCATTTTTCCTCATTAAAACCAACAAAGTATTTATTTCCCTTAGTCAACTTATTAACGGACAACAAGTTAACACAATAGTCATGTATAATACAAAGAATGATGTATTCATTAATTTGATTATTTCCAATTTTCATAATTTTAGCTCGAGTGCCATCAGGATGAGCAACAGTTATATTCATATTAGATACATCAATGGTTCAAAAAGATCTTTATCAATACAAATCATATGTTGATTTGCACCAGAAGTCACAATCCAATCGCAGAGGTGATATTTCCTTTTAAAAACATGTTATTACAAAAGAATTTATTAAAATTTGAATTAAATTTACTACTACTACTATTGTTCCAAATAATACCTGACATTATAGAGTTCATAGAAGCAGGAACACCATTGTCTTTATCATTAATAAGACTCATTAATTTTGAAATCTGTTCAACAAAGAAATGTGAACTAGCAGTAGAACAATTAGAATCTCAGAAACACAATTATTATTATTAGCAGTGAATTTAGGTGCACCTTGATTAAAAGATTTCCTAATATTCAGGAAGGTATCCAATCACTTCAAAATATATATATCCACAGTATGACCAATCATGCCACATTCGGTACATTTGTAATTAGCATTCAACCCTCTACTAGTTCAGTCCTTTTATTACTAAAACTATCCACACTGTTATTTAGTTTAGTACCAATACTATTATTTTGAGTTTTAGCAACAAAAGCATTATGTTAAGACTTAGAACCAGTATTAGAAGATATAAAATCTTGATTGAAGAACACGAATAGCAGTGGAAGATAGAAATCCCTCTGGAACAGCCAAGAGGAAGAAACCTAACCCTGATTTTTCAAAATTAGGGTTTCGTCGAATCTTTCAACAATCGGTTGAATGAAACACCACAGATTAACCACGAAGCAATCATCGATCGATAACAAGAACCAATCACCCTGATACCATGTAAACTAGAATATATCGAAACACTAGAATATAAAAGCTTCAATCATAGAAGCTATAATCGTTTAATAAGAAAAAAAGTAGCAGATGAAATCTATTCTCAATCTTTACAATCAAAATCACCATAACTCAGGATCAAAGATCATAAAGCATGATCTTAGATCAAGTCAGCTTAAAGCTCACAGAAAAATGAATAATATGATCAAAAACCTAACATGAATGTTTCATTATCATCCCCAAATAGCAAGTATGCCCCTTCATTTATAACCAGCTTTCTAACTTGGGCAGCAAGTAATCAGCAAATTACATCCAACACCTCCAACTTTCAAGTATTCCAAATTGAGCACCAAAATTATTTATTTCCATAACATTTCCTAAAACAAAATAAAAATAAACTAAGTAAAAATATAACAAAGAAGAATAAAATTCTATCATGGATATAATTCATTAGTGTAGAACGAAACAATGAAACAATAGGAGGAGTAGTCTAAAAAGAATGTTGCTTTCAAATTTACTAGAGTACAAAAGTTGATAAATTACATGGAGGGTCGCTTTGGTTTACTCCATATTTAATCAGTGTTTCTATTTTTTGTAATTTTCTTTGCGTAAGGATCCCAATATTTTTCCAACGAGTTTTGTGAGGGTCCGTGTCAGCATATACTTCCCTTTTCTTGTTTTTTACTAGACATAATTGATTGTGCGATAAATGATGATATTATGATATGGAATTGCATATTTTATGGTGAAAACTAGTTATTTTCAGTTGCTTTTAAAAAGACTTGTAATATGAACAAGATAACATATTCAAACTAAAACCAATTGCATTAAAATCAATTGGTAGTCTTGAACCTCACCAATATTCACTCAACCATGCTCAATTACAAAGTAACAATCTCTCACAGAATCAATCCTAAACAATATGTTAAAAAATTAAGATATAATACCCTAAAATGAGAAGATGAATATATGAATATAAAACCCTAACTTGAGAGAAATATGAATGATATATTGAGAACAAAGAAATTAGAATGAATTAAGTTTATATTCTCTTATATAAGCCGATATATATTTTCTCAAAGAAGCTTGGTCAACTATGACTCTTGGCCGACTAATACTTGGTCAACATTCTAGTTTGAAGATTCATTCTGCCATAGCCCGTTAAGAATGTGACTTGTGAAACAATATTCCTTGATACTTTACTGCTACAATCTTCGGTGTAACAACCCGACATCTCAAATCCCCAAAAAAAAAAATTCTGGGCCTGACCATCTGGACGGCGTCCAGCTTTTAAAACTGGGACGGCGTCCAAGCAATTGGGACGGTGTCCCAATGAACTGCCAGGGACTGACCTGGTGTCCCGTTTCACGTACGCGGAAAATCCGCTTCCCGACATTTTTAAACGAAAACCTTTTTACCACAAGTCAATATAAGTGAAACTAAGAGTTTTGCATAATCAAAAGAAGTTTTACATCATCGGGCCCACGTCGCCTATTTTACGAGTTTCGTTCAAAAATACAAGTTTCGACCAAATACAAGTTTAATTTCCAAACGACACTAGAGCATGGTGTTTGGGGTTGAACTACCCAATCTCGATCGAACTCCAAAAGCTAACACCCAAAAGCATCCCCTATCAAAACGAGCGGGAGACCACTAATCCAAATGAACGCTCTTACCCTTGTCAACGCCCGAGCCTATAAAAAGGTAAACAACGAGAGGGTAAGCAAAGCTTAGTGAATGCAATAATCATACGAATACATATATAATTATACCTACTTGCATACACTTACACAACCGCAAACATGCTAGCAAACAACATTAGCTTATCGTCGCAATAACAAGCTATAATTCACCAATACCCCCAAGCGAGCATAACAATCGCATATAAATATAACTCGAATAATATAATATGTTTACAACACAAATAACCATGGTTAACCAATAGTACAAGGGAACGGCGCTCGCGAAAACGCCATCGGTGTTCACAACATCCGTTAGGGCACTTAACACCTCGCACCACTAACCCCTAGGGTGGCACCTTAACACCTCGGCACTTCACCCCGAGTGGCATCTTAACACCTCGATGCTTCACTCATTATTTTACGGAGTGGTGTCTTAACACCTCGACACTACACTCCTAGGTGGCATCTTAACACCTCGATGCTACACCCGAGTGGCATCTTAACACCTTGATGCTACACTCTTCACGTGAAACATGGTGTCTTAACAACTCGACACTACACATTTCACGCTACAACAAATAGATACATTATATACCTACGCATATAATTATTCCACTCACCTCAAAGTCTTGTGAAAAGATACCCGAGCTTGCGAAACCTCAAAGTAACGTACCTATCACGTTATACATATTATCAAACGCAAACTCAAGTCGGTCAACCAATTCTTTCACCATTCCTAAGTCATTTTGACCCAAAGTGCAATCCCGACCCATTTTGCACCATTAACCCTAATAATGGGTCAACTTCACCAAAAACCCTAACTCTAGTCACATATGGTCTTATTACATTTTTAAATCACCAATTTAACTCATTTTCACACATGCAAGACCACTTAGGTCATTAAAGACCCATTTGACCCATTTCAAGGACAACACACCCATTTGGGTCATCCACAACCCAAATGACATCCACTAACATTAACTATAAGTGTACTAGTGATTTGCTAGGTCTTTAAGACCCATTTACCCTTTCAAAACCCTAGGTTAGTCACCATTTGGGTCTTCATGACCCAAACTTACCCAAAACCCCCAAATTACTCACAAATGGGTTTTATGTGCAACACTAACCCAAACCCTAACCTTTAAACACATTAAACTAAGGTAATCAAGTTTAGGGCTTACCACCACAATCAAAACGAAGCTAACGAGGAGATGAACAACTTTAATGCTCGAGCTAGAACCCGAAACAAGCTTATTCCTCTCCTATTTAAGCTTTCTCACACTTAAATGCACTCTCACTCTAGAATTGAAGTGGATGAGGTTTGGTGGTTGGAAATGGAGTAATGAAGCTCAACAAAACTGATCTAGGGCCTTTAATTCGTCCACAAAGTGAAATTACCAAAATGCCCATCTAAATTTCTAAAAAACAAAAAGGCTTGTCTGCCCGCCATTCTGGATGGCGTCCAGAAAGTTGGACGGCGTCCAGGCCTTTAATCTGGGACGGCGTCCTGCCCATTTGGACAGCGTCTGATGTTTGAGCAGAGTGGTATAAAATACTATTAATTTTTAATACGAAATACTGTTAAATACGATACAATTTTACACAAGATATTTATTTATTTAGAGAATGGATATACTTAAACCTTGCTACAACACTTATAGGCAGTGTACCTAATCGTACAGTAGTGTAGTTTTTAGTAAGTTCGGTTCGTTCCACAGGGAAAATCTTTAAACAAAGCTTAACGCTATATTAGTTTACTTTTATAAAAATACAAATATATATATATATAAGTAATATTATTGTTATAAAGGGGGGTTTTTACCGTTTAATGACTGGTTTGTCAATTTTAAAACTTTAGTCGCAGTTAAAACTAAATGTAAAATAATAAATAAATACAAGACTTAATTTAAAGAGTAAAGTAAATAACGATAATGAAATTGCGAATAATAAAAGTGCGATAAAATAAACTTGCGATAATTAAAAAGTACGATAATTAAAAGTGCAATTAAATACAATAACAATAAAAATGCGATAATTAGAAGTGCAATTAAATATAAAATAAAGGAAATTAAATATGAAATAAAAGAATTATGCTTATTTAAACTTCCATAATCACGATGTTTGACGTGTTGATTTTAGTTTTATGCTCATGGGTTAATTGTCCTTTGTCCTGGATTATTTAATATGTTCATACGGATTTTATCCATAATAGTCCATCAGTCATAAATATAAAGAGCGAAAGCCTTCGTCAAATTATTCTTATTCCCGAAGTCAAATATTCCAACTAATTGGGGATTCGAATTGTAACAAGGTTTTAATACTTTGTTTAATGAATACACCAGGTTATCGACTGCGTGTAAACCAAGGTTTTACTACTTTGTTAACAATTACACCAATTACCCATGAATGTAATTCACCCCTGTTTCAACAAGTCTATTAACTATTAATCCAGTTCCGTATCCGGTAAAATGAATAATTATTGGTATTTATAGATATCCCGCCCACCGTACCCAGTCAAGCGTATGTGGTTATATATAAATACGTCGAATTATAAGTTTGTATATTAAATTAACAAGGTATTGTTTAGTTAATATAAAACCCATTAATAACCCATAGTCTAATTTCCACAAGCGTCGTTCTTTTATCCAAACCCCAATTATGGTACAAAGCCCAATTACCCAATTTTAGTAATTAGCCCAACATCATGATTACTTCGGATTTAAATAAGCATAATAATAACTTAGCTACGAGACATTAAATTAAAAAGGTTGAACATAACTTACAATGATTAAAAATAGCGTAGCGTTACACGGACAGAATTTCGACTTACACCCTTACAACATTCGCTAACATACCCTTATTATTAGGATTAAAATTAAAATTAAAATTAAAATTAAAATATAAATATAAATATTACGTATATAGATAGAGAGATTGATGGATATTGGATTAAAAATTGATCAGAATTCGTTGGGCTTTATAGGGAGTTTCAGTTTTTGGGGCTCCGCGACTCGCGGCCCTTTCCTTCTTCAAACTCCGCGAGTCGCGGAGATCGTTTTCACAGCTCACCCACATTTGGCTCTTTGTTTGCCGACGATTTATTTTATAAATATAATATATATATAATTTATATAATTAATTATATATTATATTATATTATATTTATATACATAGTTAACTTGTAATTTTTAGTCCGTTGCGTCGAGCGTTGAGAGTTGACTCTGGTCCCGGTTCCGGATTTTCGAACGTCCTTGCGTACAATTTAATATCTTGTACTTTGCGTTTTGAATCTTATACTCTTGTAATTTCGAGACGTTTCTTATCAATAATTGGAACCTCTTTGATTGTCTTTTGTACTTTTGAGCTTTTTGGTCGTTTGCGTCTTCAATTCGTCGAATCTGTCTTTTGTCTTCACCTTTTATTATTTAAACGAATATCACTTGTAAATAGAACAATTGCAACTAAAAGCTTGTCTTTCTTGAGGAATAATGCTATGAAATATATGTTCGTTTTTAGCATTATCAAATATTCCCACACTTGAGCGTTGCTTGTCCTCAAGAAATATCGTCTTGAAATACTAGAATTACTTCTTTATTCTTCACACTTTGTACATCAGTGATTTCTATACGGCGGTATAAACAATGGTAGTAACGATATGGTTTACAGTCCCACATGACTATAAAAATTTAGATCCATTAAGAAAATTGGATCTTTATGAAAACATTTGATCTTTTGAAAATTAAATCTAGTTTTTACCCTAGATAAGTTTTCCGGAATAACCCTTCACCGGTGTTTGCAAAATATTTTTGTGGGTTTGGTGGGTTTCAGATTTGAAAATTTTAGCTCAAAACTTATGGTTTTGTGTCACACACTTGCTAACCTTGTATTTGGAAAGCAACACGTCCAGTTTACTTGTCCCGTATATTACCTTTCGGTAAACTACTGTCCGGTTGTAAAGGAAAGCGTTGAACAAGCAACTGTTAAGGCAATGTCCCCTGACATGCTTTTAATTATGGTCTATAACGTGTCAGACGCAATTACTATCCTTGGTAGGAGCAATTGTAAAGCTCACCCTTATAATTTGTAGGTTTGGCACAAGGTCCTGTCTTTGACCACTATGCAACCACCGTTCTTACGGTTGACACCCGATTTGGTTCAGGTGACCTAATGAATTCCAGGTGAATTCCTAGGATTTTACGTTCAATGGTAATGAACGCATTGAAAATGGGTTTTTAGAAAACAAATCGGTTTGTAATTTTGATCAAAATATTTTCTCGTTCAGGCTCGAGTTTAGATATCATTGAATTCCATGAGTTTGTAATTCTCAATCTTTAAGGTCAATCTCTAGGATTGAGTAATATCAGGCTTAAAAACTGATTTTTGATCTTTTAAGGAGATTATCCTTTCTGGGGATCTGATTCATTAGTCTTATCCAGCTAATTTGTATGGTGCCCCCCCATTGTACGAGACAAATCCTTCTCATGGTTAGGATAAATCTGACCACTTGGCGACCCTGTTTAATGCTGAGATCCGTGGATTTCCTGCTGATTTTAGTGATGACTTTTCTAGGTTTTTCGTCAACCTACAGTTGGTCTGGACGACAACTTCCTGACCTAAATCAAGAAGCGCGTTTCTTTTTCGGAAGACTTTACTTCCTTTTAATAATGGAATTGATTCATCGTGTAGATCCATCTCTTCTTTTCTTTCATCGGGTAAAACAGTTTAGTTTAGTCCAAAGCAAAAGTATTTTCAGTTATTTGTACAAAAATATGTGACATATGTTTTGAATAACTTGGAGAATTATCCCACACTTGGCTTTTATTTTCCTTTTTTATTGTCCTCTATTCCATTTTAAATGAATTTTAACATTTTGGTTTGTTTCTCAATTTATGTCCTTTCCGAGGTAACAATAATTTCGGTGTTAAAACCTAGTTTTATCATTCATAAATATGTATAAACATGATTTTGAGTTCATTTAATTGAAAATTTTGAAAAATTTTACTAGAATTGGGTAGTCAGTATATAAGACTAGGGCTGTTCTTTATTATCAGAGAGCACTAGATTCTAATACAACTACTACTTTACTAGTATTTTTTTTTTAATGATAACCAAGTGTTTAAGATAAAAATTTTAAAAATCCGAAAGAATTTAACCCCTTCCCACACTTAAGATCTTGCAATGCCCTCATTTGCAAGAAATCAGTAACAATTTAAATTATTGAGGGTGATTTGTGTGAAAATGATTAAATTTTACCAAAGTTTCCAAATATATTGGCGTTTGTTTGCTGAATGATAAATGGTGCACATCATTTGTTCATTCCGTCTTGTTGTTATTTCACATATATTTTGCATCTTGTCGTCAAAATTAGTTGTTTTTGCTGAACTTAATGCCAGTCTTTGAAAATGCGTTGTTTTACCCTGTTGTGTACATAAGATAAACTGCATACATATATACATATTTTTGAAGTTTGGTATATTACCCCACATTCAAAAATTATTAAAATCTAAGAATAAAAGTTAGAAAATTATAAAAACTATTACAATATTAAATAAGTATTAAACGTATCAACATTACAAATTACAAAATAAATAAAACTAAGTAGACTAGGGATGATACTGATACCAGTAGGGGTTCCATGCATAACCATAGGTGCTATAAAATGCTTCGGCTGGGTTATACGTAGGATACGGTGGTTGAATCTCTATAGACCAGGGAGGGAATATGGGCGATGGAGTAGGAATATAGTTTCTACCTATATTTTGGCAATAAGCTATGATTTGGTTTTGATGAACTTGCCAATCTTCAAATGCTCTATGTCTAGCATTTTCGTACTCCTGTGAAGCTATAAACCTTTGCATTTCTTGCATTTCATTTCCCCCTCCTACATTACCTTGCTGTTGGTTTCTCTCAACCTGTGGATGTCTACCATGGTATTGTACTGCGGCGTTATTTCGCCTCTTCAAAACTTTCGCACCATGGTATACATTTAAACCTATTGTATTGCGGGGTTCTGGTTCTTCGACTAATAATCCCCCCGACTTATATCCACACCGAGATATTCAGCAATCAAAGTAATAAATATACCACCTCCTATTATGCTATGCGGTCTCATCCCCCTAACCATAGCTGATAAATAATAACCCACACAATAAGGTATACTTACAGCACTTTGTGGGTCTCGAATACACATATGGTAAAACAAATCCTGTTCATTTACCTTTTCCTTGTTCTTACCTCTTTGTGTAATCGAATTAGCTAAAAACCTATGAATTACTCTTAATTCAGCTCTATCTATATCCAAATAAGAGTAATTTCCCCCTTTGAATCGGTGATGGCTAGTCATTTGACTCCATACACCGTGCGTATCAAAATTTTTGTCTATCTTCCTACCGTTCAATATCAACCCTCTACAATCGGCAGATGCTAACTCCTCAGGCGTATATATACGTAAAGCCTGAGCCATGTCTAGTAAAGACATGTGGCGCATCGAACCTCCTAACAAAAATCTAATAAAAGATCGATCGGTTAAACTAGCTACCCGATCATTTAATTCTATACTACACAACAATTCTTCACACCATACTTTATATACAGGTCTACGCATGGTGAATAAACGTACCCAGCCGTTAAAAGTAGAATTACCATACCTCTGTGCAAGTAATTCCCTAATTGGCCCAGCCAATTCTACAGCTTCTAATGGTCCCCATTCTATGACCCTAGGTACCTCAACAACTTTAGAATGAAGAGTATGCAAACCCCTTTGGTATTTTGGATAATCTATCCATAGTTTGTCAAATCTCAGGTTCAGGTGCAAATCTTCCAAGTGCATATCAGAAAATGTCATGACTGGATGAGGTATATCTTGTTTGTAGTAGTTATCCACCTCCTGTTGTTCCGCATTCTCAGCAGGAGCATTGCGAGCTTGGGATGAAGATTCACCCCTTTCAGTCTGCAAAACACATCAAACACAATTTTTGTGCATCCAAATATGCATTAGTGTCAGCAAAATCATCAATCAAAATAATTACAATGACATGATCAATTTATATCAAACTTAAGCTCATTTTCATATTTTCATCAAATCTACACTTTTTCAAATAAGCATATACGAAAATGTTCACCAAGTTCATAAGCATTCAACTCAAATAACATGTCAAAATAATCATTACTAGCAATTAAACAAGTTTCAAATGGCATTATCTCTCAAAAATCAAGTTCATGAATTTTAGACTTGAAAAAGTCTACTTTAATTCTCAAAATCATGTTTAGGCTCAAAGTTTGGATCATTTAACTACCTAAATATGTTACACTACTTAATTTAGCAACAATTCATGACAAAAATCGGCCATAACCTGTTTATATCAAAAAGCCCCAAATTGCTCAAGAACACAAACCCTAGATTACTCAAAATTTGAAGTTTAAGGCTTCTAATCATGTTAGATAGCATCAATCTAGGTTATACAAGCATAATACATAAGCAATTTAAGCATAATTACACTAAAAAGCATCAAAATCGAATTGGGTATAAAATTGCTCAAGAACACTAATTTTCGGATTAAATGGTGTTTAGGTGTAGAAATTTACCGTTTTTCTTGAGTAATTCCTTGATAGCATCCTTCGCAACATGATTTTAGTAAAAGATTTGATGATTAATGGTGAAAAAATTCGATTTTTGTGTGATATTTTCGGGTTTTTTCGCAGTATGTTTTGTGGGTGTTGTGTGGACTGAGCTGTTCCAGCTCCTTTATTTTTTTTCTGTAATTCGGTCCCTCCGCGAGTCGCGGTGTTTTTCCCTTTCAAACTCCGCGAGTCGCGGAGTTTGTATTTTTTTTTTTTTTAAACAAACCTTAACTTGTAAAACAAATATAAAATAAATTTAAAATTTTGTTTTCCTTTATTTTAGGACGAGGTCGTTTCGGATCGATGTCCTAGTCCGTCCTTTGACAAAATTTTAAAATTTGTCTTTTTCAAGCGATTGTTTTTAAAGCTTAGATTTTTTTTTTTAGTTTTTTTAATGTTTTTGGCATACTTTAATTCAATAAGATTAAAAATAATGATAATAAAAGTTCTCGTCCCTCCCTCGGGTAAAGCAATTTCGGTTCAACGACCTAGTCTTCAACTTACGACGAATTTTAAAAATCATATTTTTAACTTAATGAGATAAAGTAAATTTTTGTTTTTAAATTCACACAACTTAAATATAAAATTCAAAATTAATATTAAAAATTCACACCAAACTTAAAATTTGAAATGCATAAAATTAAAAATTCATATTTTAAAAATTAAAAATTCACACCAAACTTAATTTAAAAATTCATATTATAAATTCACACCAAACTTATATTAATTTTTCAAATATTTATAATTTTAAATATATTGATTTTACAAAGTTTACAATATTAATTTAAGATTTATATATTAATTTTAAAAACATGGTAAAAATAAAATTAAAAATCTTTTTGGCTTTTTATCCCACTTTAATCAATCAAATATTATCAAAAATATGCGCCCCTCTTTTCGGTAAAGTAATTTCGGTTCCAAGACCTAATTTAACTCATGACGAATTTTTGAAATATTTTGGGTTGATTGATTAAAGATATTTATACCTTAAGAATAAACGTTAAATTTCGCAGTGATGTAATAAATTTTTGTATGATATCAATAATTTCGGTCGCCAAACCTAATTTTATTCAATACCAATTTAATACTTTATAGCGAACAAATTAGCGTTTATTATCAAAAGGTTAAAAATAAAAATAAAAAAAAATAAAAACTGTACAAACATACCTGTGAAATAGATTTCTTAGTTATATGATCTATCCCATTCATAAGATAGTCGGTTTAATTGGTTTTCCATGGCTACATAGACGTAACCTCGAGCATTCAGTGTTTTTTCTTCTAAACATATGAACGGTCCGTCTCTGCATAAAGTAACAAATTCGGTGTTTGAATAGGTTTGATTATTTGAACATTTACCTCCATGTGACCATTTTCTGCATTTGTGACATCTTTCTAGGTGTCGTGCTCTTCTTTTCGCTGCGGATTTTGATTTTCCTTTACCAAATTGTAACTTATTATCTTCGCATCTGGATTCTTTTCTAACTCCGTCCATTCTTTCTCTGATTACTGATACTATTTCACTCGGAAGTGTGTCATTATTACGTTTAGTGATCAAAGCGTGTAGCTTTAGACCATGGTTTAGTTCACAGGCAGTCTTCATTTCCTAAAAAAAAAAAAAATTCAGAATGGGGGGAGAAGACTAGTTCTTTAGGGTCTGCTAGGGAAAGACCATTCGGGTTCCATTTTCGAGAACTACACGAAAATAGACAATCTAACTCTAACAGAAATACATAAACCCCCTATACTTAGTTGAAATTGTGATTAACATTATTTTCAATTGAATCATCAACAACTTGTATATCTTTGACTTTTACTTCAATCCATTTGTTGATTTCCTCCGTAACTTTCACAAATTCAACTAACATTGCCTTTTCTTTTGACGATAAATTGGATATTAATCGGTTATATAACTTAAAGTTTCCTTTAATCTTAGCATCGTGAATCCGTTTATAAAGTTTCTTCGTTGAACTGTTAAAAATGGGTTCATCTAATTTTGTATCATCAACGGCATTCTTTGTGATTGGATCATCATTAAGTGTTTCTTCATCTTCCCCACACTTATGCATTTTTATTGGTCTAACAGTTTTGGTTTGTGGAGATCTAAACTTTCGGTTCACAAAGGTGATCGATGTATCACCATCCCTAAGTGTCATTCTACCTTCTCTTACATCAATGAATGCCTCGGTGGTTGCTAAAAATGGGCGACCTAGAATTAGAGGAATATCAAGGTTTTCCTCCATATTAATCACTATGAAGTTTGCAACAAAGGTCAAACTTCCCACGTTAACAAGTAAATTGTTTGCTATTCCAACCGGGTGTTTAATGGTTTGGTCAAATGATTGAACACCTATTTTGGTTGGTTTTAATTTACCCATGCCTAATCTTCTGTATAAGGAAAGAGGCATAATATTTGCACTTGCTCCTAAATCTGCGAGTCCATTATATACAGCACCATCATTAAGTAAGCAAGAAATGATAAATTCACCCGGGTCTCCTGCTTTAGTAAGTCGAGTTGGTTTGTAAACCTTTTTCGGGTGTTCTTTCCTTGGTTCTTTCATTTCTATTTGAATTTCTTGTTCACAATTTTCTTCGTTTCTTGGAATGGGAGGTTTGTATAGGAATTCTTCTTCATCACTCAAATTTGAATCCTCCCTATATTCCAATTTTGATTTTTCATATGTTGTTGATAGCATATTTATGTTTTCATTTTGAAGGTTTTCTTGGGTGGTGAAATTATGATTAACTTCATTGTCAACTTCCACCGGACCATGTATGTAATGTTTAACTCTGTGACCATTAACTTTAAATTCAATCCCATTTGAATTTATTAATTCTATCGTTCCGTATGGGAAAACTCTTTTGACTATGAATGGTCCAGACCATCTTGATTTCAATTTTCCAGGAAATAGCTTGAATCGTGAATTGAAAAGAAGAACTCTGTCTCCTTCTTTAAATTCTTTTGAACTTCTGATTCTTTTATCATGCCATTTCTTCGTTCTTTCTTTATAGATTAACGAATTTTCGCATGCTTCATGTCTTAATTCTTCTAATTCGTTTAGTTGACTTAATCGTAGACGTCCGGCTTCATGTAAATCAAGATTACATGTCTTCAAAGCCCAAAATGCTTTGTGTTCAATTTCTACTGGAAGATGACATGCTTTTCCATAAACAAGTCTAAAAGGTGTGGTTCCAATTGGGGTTTTGTAGGCTGTTCTAAAAGCCCAGAGTGCATCCTCCAATTTAATGGACCATTCCTTCGGATTTGATCCTACGGTTTTCTCTAGAATACGTTTTAAAGCTCGGTTGGTATTTTTAACTTGTCCACTTGTTTGTGGATGATATGCGGTGGAGATTTTATGAGTTACTCCATATCTTTTAAGAACTTTCTCAAGTTGATTATTACAGAAATGAGTACCCCGATCACTTATTAAAGCTTTCGGTGTTCCAAACCTTGCAAAAAGACGTTTTAAAAAGTTGAATACAACTCGTGCATCGTTAGTTGGGAGAGCTTGTGCTTCTGCCCATTTAGATACATAACCAATGGCTACAAGTATATATAGATTATTATGAGATTTTGGAAATGGACCCATAAAGTCAATACCTCAAATGTCAAATACTTCACATACTTGGATGACATTTTGTGGCATTTCATCACGTTGACTTATTTTTCCGGCCCTTTGACAAGCATCACAGGATTTGCAAAGAAGGTGTGCGTCTTTGTAAATTGTAGGCCAATAGAATCCAGCATCATAAACTTTTCTTGTTGTTAGTTGAGGCCCATAATGCCCTCCTGTTGGTCCTGTGTGACAATGGTTTAAAATTTTACTAGCTTCATCTCCAAATACACATCGGCGTATTATTCCATCGGAACAACTTTTAAACAGATGTGGATCTTCCCAAAAATAGTGTTTTATATCACTGAAGAATTTCTTTCGTTTTTGGTACGATAATCCTTTTTCAAGGAATCCACATACTAAATTGTTTGCATAGTCTGCAAACCATGGGATTTCATTATAATCTATCTTCAATAGATATTCATCAAGAAAGTTGTCTTGTATGGCCGATTCATTTAGAACTTCTAATTCGGGATTTTCAAGACGAGAAAGATGATCAGCGGCGAGATTTTCTGCTCCTCTTTTATCTCGGATTTCAATATCAAACTCTTGTAAGAGTAAGATCCAACGGATTAATCTTGGTTTAGCATCTTGTTTCGAAAATAGGTATCTAAGAGCAGAATGGTCGGTATAGACCACCGTTTTAGCTAGAACGAGATATGAACAAAATTTGTCAAAAGCAAAGACAATAGCAAGGAGTTCTTTTTCAGTAGTTGTGTAATTCGTTTGTTCTCCTTGTAACGTCTTACTGGCATAATATATAGGTTGAAATCATTTTTCAATCCTTTGTCCTAAAACGGCTCCCATTGCAAAATCACTTGCAACGCACATTAGTTCAAATGGTAGATTCCAATTTGGTGTTATCATGATCGGCGCATTAGTTAGTTTCTCTTTAAGAATATTAAAAGATTTGATACACTCTTCTGAAAAGATGAATGGAGCATCCTTTTCTAGGAGTTTATTCATAGGAGTGGCAATTTTAGAAAAATCTTTTATGAAACGTCGGTAAAAACCGGCATGCCCTAGAAAACTCCTAACTCCTCTAACATTGGTGGAATGTGGAAGTTTAGCAATTACATCTACTTTAGCTCTATCCACTTCAATTCCTTCTTTTGAAATTTTATGTCCAAGAACGATGCCTTCTTTAACCATGAAATGGCATTTCTCCCAATTAAGTACTAGATTTGATTGTTCGCATCTAATAAGCATTCGTTCCAGATTAGCTAGACATGATTCAAATGTATCACCGAAGACTGAAAAGTCATCCATGAAAACTTCCATGCATTCTTCTATCATGTCATGAAAAATCGCCATTATACACCTTTGAAAGGTTGCAGGGGCGTTGCAAAGTCCAAATGGCATGCGTTTGTAAGCAAAAGTACCATAAGGGCACGTGAATGTGGTTTTCTCTTGATCTTCGGGTGCTATTGGAATTTGAAAATATCCGGAAAATCAATCTAGAAAACAATAGTAACTATTTCCGGCTAATCTTTCCAACATTTGATCAATGAAAGGTAAGGGAAAGTGATCTTTTCTGGTGGCGTCATTTAATTTTCTATAATCAATACATACACACCATCCTGTTACAGTCCTAGTAGGAATAAGCTCATTTTTCTCATTTGTAATGACAGTCATGCCACCCTTCTTAGGCACGCATTGAACTGGGCTTACCCATGGACTATCAGAAATTGGATATATCAAACCTGCATCTAGCAGTTTAATAATCTCTTTCTTAACTACATCTTGCATATTCGGATTTAGTCTTCGTTGGCATTGCACATACGTTTTATGACCTTCTTCCATAAGGATTTTATATGTGCAATACGAAGGACTTATTCCTTTAATATCATGAATCTTCCATGCAATGGCTGATTTATGAGCTTTCAACACAGAAATGAGTTGTGATTTCTCATTTTAAGTAAGAGAAGACGATATTATTACAGGTAATTCAGATTCACCATGTAAATAAGCGTATTCCAAATGGTTTGGAAGTGGCTTTAACTCTAATTTCGGTGGTTCTTCTATCGATGATTTGTATCGATATCTGTCTTCTTCTTTTAGCATTTGAATTTCTTCTGTTGTTGGTTCATATCCATTAGCTATAAGTGTAGCTAACATTTCAGCTTCATCAATTTGTTCTGTTCCTTCTCCTAAAGAACATTCTCCTGTTCCTTGTAATTCTGGAAATTCTTCTAATAATTCTGCATGTGCATCTATAGTTTGAATATAATAACATGTATCATCTGCAGATTGTGGTTGTTGCATTGCTCTATCAACTGAAAAGGTAACACTCTCGTCCTCTATACTTAGGGTCAATTTCTTACCGAACACGTCTATCATTGCTTTAGCCGTATTTAAGAATGGTCTTCCTAATATGAGAGGAACTTGAGAATCTTCTTCCATGTCCAGAACAACAAAATCTACTGTAAATACTAAAGTACCAACTTTAACTAGCATGTTCTCCATTATCCCTCTAGGATATTTTATTGATCTATCGGCTAGTTATATGCTTATTCTGGTTGGTTTCAATTCTCCAAGGTCTAGTTTAGCGTATAGTGAATATGGCATTAGATTTATACTAGCACCTAAGTCTGCCAATGCTTCTATTGAACTAAGACTACCCAGAAAACATGGAATTGTGAAACTTCCTGGATCAGATAGTTTTTCTAGTATCTTATTCAACAGCACTGCTGAACAATTAGCATTCATGGTAACAGCCGAGAGTTCTTCCATTTTCTTTCTATTTGAGATTAGATCTTTCAAGAATTTAGCATATCTAGGAATTCCTGAAATCACATCAATGAAAGGAAGATTTACATTTATCTATTTAAACATATCCAAGAATTTGGATTGCTCGGCTTCAAGTTTCTCTTTCTTCATTTTACTCGGGTAGGGAAGTGGTGGTTGGTATGGTTTAACATAAGGTTTAGCCTTAACTGTGTTATCTTCATTAACCTTTTCAACTACCGGTTCTTTTTCCTTATCTTGATTAGGTTGTGGTTCTTGTGGAGTAGGAATAGCTTCATCAGAAGTTACAGGTATTTCAGGTGGTTTAAGTGTTGTACCACTTCTTGTGGTAATGGCTTTAGCTGTTTCATTCCGGGGGTTAACATTTGTATCACTAGGTAGACTTCCCGGTTTTCTTTCACCTATTAACCTTGCTAGGTTACTTACTTCTTATTCCAGATTTTGAATAGAAGCTTGTTGATTTCTAAATGCTTGAGCATTTTGTTCATTAGTTTGTTTCTGAGATGTGAAAAACTGCGTTTGAGTTTCAACTAGCTTCGTCATCATATCTTCTAAATTCGGCTTTTTATCATCGGTTTGTTGTGGTGGTTTGTTTTGAAAATTAGGTCTTTGCTGGTTGTAAGTATTATTGGATACTTGTTGATTGCTGGGACCTTGTTGGTTGTTGTATGGAATATTTTGGTTATAATTCTGGTTTTGATTGTAAATCGGTCTTGGCGGTTGATAATTATTCTGATAAGGAATTCCAGGCCTTTGGTTTATGTATGAAATATTCTCTCTTTGTTCCATTGTTAGTTCAATACTGAGACAATCTTTTGTCAAATGTGGTCCTCCACACTGCTCACAACTAATTCGTATTGAGTGAATATCTTTAGTCATCTTTTCCATTCGTCTCTCAACAGCATCTATCTTTGCGGAAATGGAATCTAAGTCATGGCTAGAATCGGCTCTAGCTACTTTAGATGATCTAACGATATCTTTTTCTTGGTGCCACTCATGTGAGTGGGAAGCAGTGTTATCAATAATTTTGTAAGCATCAGTTTCGGTTTTCTTCATAATAGAACCACCAGCTGCTATATCTATGTCTTTCCTTGTAGTGATGTCGCATCCTTGGTAGAATATTTGTACTATTTGACAGGTGTCTAAACCATGTTGCGGACATCCTCTAAATAACTTTCCAAATCTTGTCCACGCCTCATATAGAGTTTCATTTGGCTTCTGTGTAAACGTAACAATTTCTGCTTGAAGTCTTACGGCTTTAGATGCAGGAAAGAATTGTTTAAGAAATTTTTCAACTAAAACATCCCATGTATCAATCGCCCCTTCAGGTAACGATTCCAACCAATCTTTGGCTTCTCCCTTTAAAGTCCAGGGAAATAACATGAGATATATCTGTTCATCCTTCACTTCTCGGATTCTAAATAGTGTGCAGATCCTATTAAATGTACGAAGATGTTCATTTGGATCTTCCTTCGGCGCACCACTAAATTGGCATTGATTAGTCACCATGTGTAGAATTTGTCCTTTGATTTCATAATCTGGTGCATTAATGTCTGGATGAGTAATTGCGTGACCTTGGCCAGTGCGTTTAGCTCTCATTCGGTCTTCCATACTTAAAGGTTCCAGATTCTCCATAATTGAATTTGTTGAATCGGAATCACTAGAGGATTCTGATTTAATGGTTCGTTCCTCAACAATCTCTGTTTGAATGATTGGTGGTTCCGGAGGAAAATTTAATGGTTCAGGATCTACGAATCGTCCCTGAATATTCTTCGGATTCTCAATTGTGAGGTCGGGTTCAAAAAATGGATTATCGGAAATTTGAACTGGAGTACTTTGTCGACTGGATGACGATCCTAAAGAAAAATCAACGGCGGTAATATTTGCTAAATATCTTGATCTAGTTACAGGTGGTGAACGTACAAAAGGTGGTGAACGTCTTGCTCGGTGCATTCACTGAATATCCTATTAGTTTTTTTAAAAAGGAAAGAAAAATTATATAAGTTATCCAATTAATAGACTTTTCTGATTTTGCCCACGTTTTGAATAGCCAAAAGATGCAGCAGAGGGGCAGGATTCGTTTGGTCTTAATATAATTGAGGACTGTTTGGCTCCAATAACCCGGTCCACATACAAATCCAACTATTACTACGAACCAGAAAATTTTGATGTCTATCAATTTAATCACTTAAAATAAATTTTCGTAATTTTAAGAAATTTAGATAAGAAGTAGAATAAAAATTTATGTCCTAAAAACTAGAATAGCGAGAAATAAG
This sequence comes from Rutidosis leptorrhynchoides, assembly GCF_046630445.1. NCBI lineage: Eukaryota > Viridiplantae > Streptophyta > Magnoliopsida > Asterales > Asteraceae > Rutidosis > Rutidosis leptorrhynchoides. The sequence goes on from NC_092337.1 coordinate 389,993,364, forward strand.
AAAGAAAAAGAGCGCGTCGAAAAAGATCGAAAAAGAAAAATGGTTGAAAAATAAAAGGTGACGGAAAAATAAAAGAAACTTATAACACTTAAAAACACTTGACTAACCTAACCTTATTACTACAACTAACTTAAAATTATAATCGCAAATTGAGATTACTAATTGGAATGATAATTGATACATAGGTAAAAGTCGTCTAAAAATATTAAAGCTTACAGGAAAAACTAAATCCCAAATGGAAATAACTTAAAAAGAAACTAAAACTTAAAAAGGCGTCGCAAAATTCTAAAGTACCTAAATCTTAGTCTAAAGAAAAAGCACTTAAGGAATTCTACGGCAAAGCCTAAAAATCTAGAAGTAAAAAAATAACTATGGCAAAAACTAAGCTTAAAACTAAATATGAGCTAAAAATACAAATATTACGTTAAAACGATTAAAAAGGGACAAAATATAAAAATAAACTAAAAGTTGTAAAAAGTACAATTTTTATAAAAATATTATTTTTATATTATTTATTTTATAAAACTATTAATTTATATATATAATAAAACTAATTAAAATTTAAAATACAATTTAATTTAAAAACTTAAACTAATTATATTAATAATTAAGTAATTAGGGTTTATTAATAATAATAATTATAAAATCCGTAATTAATGCGAAATTAGGGTTCTGTCACGTGTGTCAGAGTGTCTCCGCGAGTCGCGGTATTCCAAGCAGCAAACTCCGCGAGTCGCGGGGTTCCAATTTTCAACTCAGGTACAGTTTAAAATTTGACGCGTTTTTTTCTTTTTTTTTGTTTTATATTTTCTGTTTAAATCAAAATATTTATATAATAAAAACTTATATTTAAAAACTAAAATAAAAATAGAACTACTTTATAATTTTAAAAATATCTTAAAAATAGATTTATATATGTATTAATTTTTTTTTTCGGTTTTTTTTTTATGTACTAAATAAACACAAAATATTTAAATAAGACTTATATTTTTATAAAATAAAAATAAAGAAACTTTATAAAACTTAAATATTTAACAAACTCTTAAAAATATTTATATTTTTGTTTTCTTTTTATATTTTCGAATTATTAAAAACGTATTTTTTACAAAAACGTATTTTTATAAAAGTAAACTAAAAAAAAATCTTTTTTTTTATGTAGCGTTGCGCTTCCGGCTTTTAAGCTAGATTGGTCCCCGGCAGCGGCGCTAAAAATACTTGATGTTTGAGCAGAGTGGTATAAAATACTATTAATTTTTAATACGAAATACTATTAAATACGATACAATTTTACACAAGATATTTATTTATTTAGAGAATGGATATACTTAAACCTTGCTACAACACTTATAGGCAGTGTACCTAATCGTACAGTAGTGTAGTTTTTAGTAAGTCCGGTTCGTTCCACAGGAAAAATCTTTAAACAAAGCTTAACGCTATATTAGTTTACTTTTATAAAAATATATATATATATATATATATATATATATATATATATATATATATATATATATATATATATATATATATATATATATATATATAAGTAATATTATTGTTATAAAGGGGGGTTTTTACCGTTTAATGACTGGTTTGTCGATTTTAAAACTTTAGTCGCAGTTAAAACCAAATGTAAAATAATAAATAAATACAAGACTTAATTTAAAGCGTAAAGTAAATAACGATAATGAAATTGCGAATAATAAAAGTGCGATAAAATAAACTTGCGATAATTAAAAAGTACGATAATTAAAAGTGCAATTAAATACAATAACAATAAAAATGCGATAATTAGAAGTGCAATTAAATATAAAATAAAGGAAATTAAATATGAAATAAAAGAATTATGCTTATTTAAACTTCCGTAATCACGATGTTTGACGTGTTGATTTTAGTTTTATGCCCATGGGTTAATTGTCCTTTGTCCTGGATTATTTAATATGTCCATACGGATTTTGTCCATAATAGTCCATCAGTCATAAATATAAAGAGCGAAAGCCTTCGTCAAATTATTATTATTCCCGAAGTCAAATATTCCAACTAATTGGGGATTCGAATTGTAACAAGGTTTTAATACTTTGTTTAATGAATACACTAGGTTATCGACTGCGTGTAAACCAAGGTTTTACTACTTTGTTAACAATTACACCAATTACCCTTGAATGTAATTCACCCCTGTTTCAACAAGTCTATTAACTATTAATCCAGTTCCGCATCCGGTAAAATGAATAATTATTGGTATTTATAGATATCCCGCCCACCGTACCCAGTCAAGCGTATGTGGTTATATATAAATACATCGAATTATAAGTTTGTATATTAAATTAACAAGGTATTGTTTAGTTAATATAAAACCCATTAATAACCCATAGTCTAATTTCCACAAGTGTTGTTCTTTTATCCAAACCCCAATTATGGTACAAAGCCCAATTACCCAATTTTAGTAATTAGCCCAACATAATGATTACTTCGGATTTAAATAAGTATAATAATAACTTAGCTACGAGACATTAAATTAAAAAGGTTGAACATAACTTACAATGATTAAAAATAGCGTAGAGTTACATGGACAGAATTTCGACTTACACACTTACAACATTCGCTAACATACCCTTATTGTTAGTATTAAACTTAAAATTAAAATTAAAATATAAATTATAAATATAAATATTACGTATATAGATAGAGAGATTGATGGATATTGGATTAAAAATTGATCAGAATTCGTTGGGCCTTATAGGGAGTTTCAGTTTTTGGGGCTCCGCGACTCGCGGCCCTTTCCTTCTTTAAACTCCGCGAGTCGCGGAGATCGTTTTCACAGCTCACCCACATTTGGCTCTTTGTTTGCCGACGATTTATTTTATAAATATAATATATATATAATTTATATAATTAATTATATATTATATTATATTTATATACATAGTTAACTTGTAATTTTTAGTCCGTTGCGTCGAGCGTTGAGAGTTGACTCTGGTCCCGGTTCCGGATTTTCGAACGTCCTTGCGTACAATTTAATATCTTGTACTTTGCGTTTTGAATCTTGTACTCTTGTAATTTCGAGACGTTTCTTATCAATAATTGGAACCTCTTTGATTGTCTTTTGTACTTTTGAGCTCTTTGGTCGTTTGCGTCTTCAATTCGTCGAATCTGTCTTTTGTCTTCACCTTTTATTATTTAAACGAATATCACTTGTAAATAGAACAATTGCAACTAAAAGCTTGTCTTTCTTGAGGAATAATGCTATGAAATATATGTTCATTTTTAGCATTATCAGCGTCCCACCAGTTTGAGGAAACCGGATCTTACAACTCTCCCCCACTTGAACCGGATTGCGACCTCGCAATCCACACCGCATGACAAGCAGGAATATAAACCAAGACAAACTCTTCGGGCTCCCAAGTAAACTCGGAACCTATACTTCGACGCCATTGGACTTTAAAAGTCCTCACCTCTTTATTTCTCAATTTCTTAACCTTTTTATCAAGTATAGCAACCGGCTCCTCAACATACTCTAACTTATTATTTAGCTCAATCTCGTCTAACGACACCCACGAAGAATCATCCGCAAGACACTTACGGAGATGGGAAACATGAAATGTATTATGGATCCCCGCAAGTTCTTCGGGTAATTCCAAACGATATGCAACTTCACCAACACGAGCTAAAACTTTGAATGGCCCAATAAACCGAGGAGCTAACTTTTCCCATTTTCGAAATCGAATAATACCTTTCCATGGCGAAACCTTAAGCATCACCATGTCACCTTCTTAAAATTCGATCGTTCGTCTACGTTTATCGGCATACGACTTTTGTCTATCTTGAGCCTTCTTCAAGTGATCCCGAATAATATCAATCTTGTTATTCGTCTCCAAAACCAAATCGGTACTCCTGATTTCCTTTTATCCCACTTCACCCCAACAAATCGGGGTTCGACACCTACGCCCATAAAGCATCTCATATGGCGGCATCCCGATACTAGTATGATAACTATTATTGTACGAGAATTCCACCAAAGGTAAGTGCTCGTCCCAACTACCACCAAAATCAATAATACACGCCAGTAACATATCCTCCAAAGTTTGATTCGTACGTTCGGTTTGACCGTCCGTTTGAGGATGATACGCCGTGCTCAATTTCAATTGTGTACCCATATCTTCGTAAAACTTTTCCCAAAACCGAGATGTAAAACGAGTATCTCTATCTGAAACAATAGATATAGGAACCCCGTGTCAAGAGACCACTTCCTTGATAAACAACTTAGCCAAGGCCTCCGACGATATTGCTTCTTTAATGGGAAGAAACAAAGCACTTTTCGTCAACATGTCGACTATCACCCAAATCGTATCAAATTGGGTTCTCGCCGTCTTAGGTAACTTTGTTATGAAATCCATGGTAATGTGCTCCCATTTCCATTTTGGAATTTCTAACGGTTGCAATTTACCATACGACTTTTGGTGTTCGGCTTTTACTTGCAAACACGTGACGCATTGCTCAACATACTTCACAACATCACGTTTCATGCCCGGCCACCAATAATCTTTCTTCAAGTCATGATACATTTTCGTCGCACCCGGATGAATGGAATATTTGGACTTATGTGCTTCATCAAGTAGCACCCGCCGGTAATCACCCATCTTAGGCACCCACACCCTTCCTTGAAAAGACAACAAACCACGCGAGCCCATAGTAATGAACTCTGATTGGCCCACGATTCGTTCCGCATGCTTGTTGTGAACGTAAGCCTCTATTTGAATCTCGCCAAGCCTCTCAAGAAAATCGTTGGAAATAATCAAACGTAACGATCCCACTTTTATCGCCGGATGTTGACACTTTCGACTCAACGCATCCGCGACAACATTCACCTTACCCGGATGATAAAGTATCTCACAATCATAATCTTTCACCACATCCATCCACCTACGTTGGCGATAATTCAAATCTCGTTAATTAAAGAGATGTTTCAAACTCTTATGATCCGAATAAATCGTACACTTGACACCATACAAGTAATGGAGCCAAATTTTCAACGCATGTACAACCGTCGCCAACTCAAGATCATGAGTCGGGTATCTTGTTTCGTGTTCCTTTAATTGTCGTGAGGCATAAGCGATGACTTTACCTCTTTGCATTAGAACACACCCGAGCCCATTTAGCGAAGCATCACAATAAACCGTCATGTCTTCCACACCTTCCGGCAATACTAACATCGGAGCTTGACACAACTTCCCTTTTAGCAATGGGAATAGCTCCTGGAACCAACTCAATGCGAAATTCAACTTGTCTTTCTGCCGGAACACCCGGTAATTCGTTCGGAAAAACGTCTTCGAATTCACTAACAACCGGAATTTCACGAATGGGTGGCGGCTCATTACGAGTATCGACAACATGAGCAAGGAAAGCCATGCCACCACTAACAACAAAACGACGTGGCCGTGCAAAAGTGCATATCGACACCGGTCTCCTTCGCTTATCACCATGAATAATTAACTCTCCCCCACCTGGGGTCTTCACACGAATAAATTTTTCATGGTATGCAATATCGACTCTATTACGATCAAGCCAATCCATACCCACAATGATATCAAAGTCCCAAAGTCATCGGAATGAGATCTATCTTAAAGTTTTCGGCATCAAACACAACATCACAATTTTTGCACACATCGACCACTAGCACCGTCTTGCCGTCCGCTATTTCGACTTCTACTGGACGACTTAACTTAGCTAACGGTCTATTAAGTTTAGGCACAAATTTAGGAGACACAAACGACAAATTTGCACCGCTATCGAAAAGAATCCTTGCCGGATTAGAATTTACCATGTAAGTACATGAGACAACTTCGTGCGATTGTTTGGCTTCATCATTGGTCATCAAATAGTTGCGACCCCTAGCCGTACCCGCCGCCTTCTCTAACCGCTTCACATTATCGTTTCGCAAGTCGGGACACTCCGGCTTCTTATGCCCTTTTTTCGCAATTAAAATAAGTGATTTTGTTTCCGGAAAATGGTTTCGGACATTCACGAGCCATATGACCCGGTTGCCCACAATTATAGCACGCATAAGAAAAACCACCGGTAGCGCCCTTTTTCACGCTATTGACACTTTCGAAACCCTTCTTGTTCTTGTTCTTCTTGTTTGAAGAGTTAGAGTAACTAAAAACCATCAAACTTTCTCTTTGAAAAAGTGAAATCACTCTTCCTCGGAACCTCCGGTTCAAAACCCCAAGCCAACTTGAATAGTTCTTCAAAAGTCTTAGCCATTCCCCGACTAATCTTACCCTTGTACTCATCATTCAAGGTACGGTAGAAATCCTTCATTAACTTGTGATCATCACCCACATATTCCGGGCAAAAATGAGTCTTTGCCAAGAAGGTAGACTTGAGTGTAACCAAGTCCATTGACCCTTGTTGCAGATGGTGCAACTCGTCCCGGATTCTATCGAGATAGGATGAAGTTCGGTATTCTTTGAAAAATTCTTTCTTGAACTCCTCCCATGTCAAGCCCATACATTATTCTTCACCATATAAGTTGATCTTATCGTCCCACCACAACTTAGCTTCCTCCCGCAACATGCTTGAACCAAACCTTGTTTTCTTCTCAGGAGGGCATTCCACGGTACGGAAAGCTCCCTCGATATCGGAGATCCAGCATGTACTCTTCAAAGGATCTCGCACCCCATTAAACATCGGGGGTTGAGTGTCCTTGAAATTCTTATAATGGAAGTCCCGCCTTCCTTCACCTCCTTCACCGCGAAGATAAATGTTTCTAGCATCAAGGGCCTCTTCGATAGTGGCCTTCATTCGTTCATTTATCAAATCGGTCACCTGCCCATCGACCGAATCTTGAAAGACCTTTCGGACGTCCGTAAGAAAATCCGCTTTTAACTTTTAAAGACGGCCTCAACTTTGGCCGAAAACTCGGCGTCCTCGCTTGTACTTCCATTATCATGATCGGGTCCGTTTCTCGTCTTCATTCTATAAAACGGAAGAGGTTAAGCAACGAAACGAAAAGACACAACACATACGTACGTACATATATACCACACTATCCCATCTCGCTCGACAATCATCGTACATTACTTGTTTGGCACGATTTGCGCCCGTAATAATGGTAGCTAGTCATTACTACGCGAGCACGTCGCATTAACTTGCTAGTACAATGTCCATCTCACTCGATGCTCGCTAAATATACATATCAAATAGCGCATGATTAGTTTGCATAAACCTATGCACTAACCAATCCCGATCCGACCTAAAGTCCTACAAGTCTCGCATAACGCACACACAAAAAGTCTAAGTCTAGGCGCCTATCTCAAGTCACCTAAATCCCTTAGACCATGCTCTGATACCACTTGTAACAACCCGACATCTCAAATCCCAAAAAAAAAAAATTCTGGGCCGGACCATCTGGACGGCGTCCAGGTTTTGGGACGGCGTCCAGCTTTTAAAACTGGGACGACGTCCAAGCAATTGGGACAGCGTCCCAATGAACTGCCAGGGACTGACCTGGTGTCCCGTTTCACGTACGCGGAAAACCCGCTTCCCGACATTTTTAAACGAAAACCTTTTTACCACAAGTCAATATAAGTGAAACTAAGAGTTTTGCATAATCAAAACAAGTTTTACATCATCGGGCCCACGTCACCTATTTTACGAGTTTCGTTCAAAAATACAAGTTTAGACCAAATACAAGTTTAAGTTCCAAACGACACTAGAGCATGGTGTTTGGGGTTAAACTACCCAATCTCGGTCGAACTCTAAAAGCTAACACCCAAAAGCATCCCCTATAAAACGAGCGGGAGACCACTAATCCGAATGAACGCTCTTACCCTTGTCAATGCCCGAGCCTATAAAAAGGTAAACAACGAGAGGGTAAGCAAAGCTTAGTGAATGCAATAATTATACGAATACATATATAATTATACCTACTTGCATACACTTACACAACCGCAAACATGCTAGCAAACAACATTAGCTTATCGTCGCAATAACAAGCTATAATTCACCAATACCCCCAAGCTAGCATAACAATCGCATATAAATATAACTCGAATAATATAATATGCTTACAACACAAATAACCATGGTTAACCAATAGTACAAGGGAACGGCGCTCGAGAAAACGCCATCGGTGTTCACAACATCCGTTAGGGCACTTAACACCTCACACCACTAACCCCTAGGGTGGCACCTTAACACCTCGGCACTTCACCCCGAGTGGCATCTTAACACCTCGATGCTTCACTCATTATTTTACGGAGTGGTGTCTTAACACCTCGACACTACACTCCTAGGTGGCATCTTAACACCTCGATGCAACACCCGAGTGGCATCTTAACACCTCGATGCTACACTCTTCACGTGAAATGTGGTGTCTTAACACCTCGACACTACACATTTCACGCTACAACAAATAGATACATTATATACCTACGCATATAATTATTCCACTCACCTCAAAGTCTTGTGAAAAGATACCCGAGCTTGCGAAACCTCAAAGTAACGTACCTATCACGTTATACATATTATCAAACGCAAACTCAAGTCGGTCAACCAATTCTTTCACCATTCCTAAGTCATTTTGACCCAAAGTGCAATCCCGACCCATTTTGCACCATTAACCCTAATAATGGGTCAACTTCACCAAAAACCCTAACTCTAGTCAAATATGGTCTTATTACATTTTTAAATCACCAATTTAACTCATTTTCACACATGCAAGACCACTTAGGTCATTAAAGACCCATTTAACCCATTTCAAGGTCAACACACCCATTTGGGTCATCCACAACCCAAATGACACCCACTAACATTAACTATAAGTGTACTAGTGATTTGCTAGGCCTTTAAGACCCATTTACCCTTTCAAAACCCTAGGTTAGTCACCATTTGGGTCTTCATGACCCAAACTTACCCAAAACCCCCAAATTACTCACAAATGGGTTTTATGTGCAACACTAACCCAAACCCTAACCCTTAAACACATTAAACTAAGGTAATCAAGTTTAGGGCTTACCACCACAATCAAAACGAAGCTAACGAGGAGATGAACAACTTTAATGCTCGAGCTAGAACCCGAAACAAGCTTCTTCCTCTCCTATTTGAGCTTTCTCACACTTAAATGCACTCTCACTCTAGAATTGAAGTGGATGAGGTTTGGTGGTTGGAAATGGAGTAATGAGGCTCAACAAAACTGATCTAGGGCCTTTAATTCGTCCACAAAGTGAAATTACCAAAATGCCCATCTAAAATTTCTAAAAAACAAAAAGGCTTGTCTGCCCGCCATTCTGGACGGCGTGCAGAAAGTTGGACGGCGTCCAGGCCTTTAATCTGGGAGGGCGTCCCACCCATTTGGACAGCGTCCCACCAGTCTGAGGAAACCGGATCTTACATTCGGCATCCACTCTAACTTTACAGCTACAATCTTGAACTCCTTTATCTTCCAATGCATCTACTGGATACTTCAGTAACAAACATTAAATAAATATCAGACACATATCATGATCCATGCTAGATTATCATATATTTTATCATCCTCCCTTAATCTATGCATGAAACATGTCCACAAGCTTTAGTTATTTTGTATAGCTATGGTTAATAAAGACCTAACAATGACCATCTTGATAACAGTAGTGTGACGACCCGAAAAATTTTGACTAATTTTAAATCAAACTCTCGATACGATTTAATATTTTTGACATGATAAGCAAAGTCTGTTAGGTTGAGTCTCAATAATTTTGAACTGTTTCATATATTCAATTGACCTTTGACAATTCCCGAAGATTCGCGGACAACTATTTGAAAATAGATACATATATTATATATATATATATATATATATATATATATATATATATATATATATATATATATATATATATATATATATATATTAATTAGAAATAATATACGACCTAATTGTTATAACTAAATATGTAAAATAATATACGATGTAATAAATATTATTATTTTATTATATATATATATATATTTATTTATTTTAGTAATTAAACTTGCTATTCAAAACTATTTCTATATATAGAAAGAGTATATTAAAAATAAATGATTTTGAGCTTAATTAGTCAACGTTTGTAACGCTCGGTTATCATATTATTAGTGTTCATATAGATCTAGTACGAAATTATGAAGATTGGAAATAAAAGTTAGTCCGTAAATAGATTACTAAAATTATATGCTTGATAGAAATACTTTTACCTTTTTAATTTAAATGTTAGTACTCCGTACATATTAATTGGAACGGAAAATAAATAATTAATGAACCTTTTTGATCAGGTTTCAAACAGTTAATGATTGGAATAATTAAATATATTTAAGTAAAAAATTTGGGATTTTTAGGAACACTATTATACGTTAGCTGTTTAGCAATGGACACAATATAATACTTCGAGTTAAAAGTGTCGGTACAAGATTACAAATTGCCCGGCTGCATAACTATTGTTTCATTCACACGTGTGATTTTTAATTTTATATTATAAATATAATTATTATTAATATGTGAGTGTGATTTACTGTCTTTGGTTTCTTGCCTAGTTAAACTCCACATATATTACATACTTATGCATATGGAATCAACAACTTGGACTGCTTTCTTATTTCCCTGTCGACCGATAACCTTTCACCAATCTCCTTCTTCTCTTTGACAACCATCACCGGTCACCTTCACCACCATCTCTCCCAACCGAGAACCACTCCAACACCCCATGAGAAACAAACCATCAAAACCCATTAAACCGTATAACCCGTTGTTAGTGTTCTTCCCTTCTCATTTTCATTAACAATAAACAACCATCATCTCCCCTACAAACCATCAATCACCATTACCTTCCACTACCCCATAACCCTACCACAGAAACCATCTCATTTTCTATTTTCGTTATCAAGAACAAACCACCGGCCACCTTCCATCTTCAAACCATCACCTTCACCACCTCAATCAAACTGCCACCATCAAGTACTCGTTTTATTTTTCTGTTTAAACTGAAAACCATCACGACCAAAAACCAACACAACACCTGCTGCTTACTGCTCGTTGCTATTGCTGTATTTCTTTTCTGTTTTTCGAACGAGATCACCTTAACCCACATGTGGGAGATGATGAACAGTAGATCGATGATGTTGTTTTTCCATTTTAAATGGCTACTGCGTAGTGTCCCGTTTCTGTTTTAAAATCCACCATAAAACCACCGTTAAAACAACCCCACCATCAGAGATCATCTGCTACAATTACTATTCATCTTCTTGTTCGATAAACCACCTGCAAGTTATTTTATCTTCATGTACTATATTCGAAAACCAAACACCAATTAAGAACCTGCAAATATCACCGTTACTGTTTCGTTCCTGTTTCTTATTTCACTCTAAAACCACACCATGACACCACCCTATTCGAACACCTTCACCGCTTCATAATCGAAACCCACTTATATATACACTATTTGATGAGAACCATCACTAAACCCACCTAGTGTGTTGCTACAGCTATCGTTTCTGTTTTTGTTTCACTTGATGCCTGCTACTCCTGTCTTTCTGTTTCGATTCTATTTCTGTACAACAACGGGGAAGATGATGAAAGGATGGTGATGCCCGACTACTCTGTGATGGTGATATTATGGACGTGTT